>NW_006400020.1:2587286-2588046 GCF_000299155.1 Elephantulus edwardii | reverse complement strand
TGACTGGGATAATCGGGATGGGAGTGTCAGAGACAGTGCGATTGGCACAGGACAGAGCGGAGCTTAGGGCTGTTGTACATAGGGTCGCTATGAGTAGCAGGTGACTCGACGGCACATAACAACAACAACAAACATTTCCTGACATTAGCTTTTTGCATATTTAGTGATAATTCTTTGCTTTATCTTTATGAACTGCTTTTGAAATCTTCTCCTCATCTCTTTTACTCCAGACTGAATTTGAGTCAACTTGATAGTACTTGACAGCAGCCACCAAAATTCACAATAGAATACTAAGCTTTATAAACTATAAAAAGGTGGTAATGGTTTAAAGTAATTAAAAAGCAAAACTATTTTGGAATATTTAGATACTTTTGAGTCTATTAGAAAGAAATTAACTTTTTTGTTTCTAAGCAATGATAATGATCCTTAGGAAGATTGTTTGGCAGTTCTTCTGACTTACATTATTTATATATTTTTTAAAAATTGACAAAAAATAGGCATCTTACTAACAATTTTAGAGATAAAGTATCATTCTTTATCCTTTCTTTCATTTGATAGAGTATTTCAGTATATTTGTAATTGATTTTTTTCACATTGCAACCACAATATATTTTAAATATATAAGGTTCTCATTTTTCCTTTTTATAAGGAGAACTATGATCACATTTTACCTCTTTTTTGCTTAAGTCTTGATCAAAACTTTAGTTTCTTTCTGTCTTGGCTTTTCAGTATATACAATGGAAATAGTAATAGATATGTC
>NW_006400020.1:2584561-2587186 GCF_000299155.1 Elephantulus edwardii | reverse complement strand
CGTCAAATCAGCTCTGACTGGTACAGGAGGAGATTGTCCCTCCTTCCCCGGCAGAGTATCTGGTGGATTCGTACCGTGTGCCTCTGGGATTGTAGTTGCAGCTCCTTGCCACTAGGCCACACAGTGTGTCCTTTTACCTGCAGAGTATTAATGCTTTATAGGGCTTTCAAAGTACTTTTGGTGAGCTTGAGCCACTAATCTTTTAGTTTGTAGTTACATGCTTAATTGTTTGCACTACCTGGGGAATCCATTCTCTTAAATAGTATTCTGACTTATATAGCTATCAGTTAGTTTGTTCTGCAACTATATAGAAATGGATTAATTAAAAACACACACACACCCAAACCCAACAACTCAACAAATAAACAGGAAAAACAAACCCATTGCTGTTAAGTCTCAATTTTAATTCATGGCTGCCCTGCACTGCAGAATGAGGTTTCAAAGGCTATAACTTTTATGTAAGCAGGCTACTACCCTTTTTTTTCCTGTGTAGCGATCGATTTCTGATGAATTTGGACCAGCAACTTTTAGGTTAACAGTGGAGCGCTTCAACTACCTGCTACCTGAACTCTTTGAACTATGAGTTGTTAAATGCTTTCAGCATAACTGAAAGTTGTAGACCCTGTGTCCAACAGAATGAAACGTTGCCTGCTTCTGCACTGTTTTCACTGTTTCTTCTGTGCTGCAAAGCCCATCAGTGCAGCCGCTGTGCCACTGCATCTTGGTGAAGGTCGTTGTCTTCTTTCAGACACTCTTAATTTACCAGATATGACATCTCTCTCCAGGGACTGGCTTGTTCTGCTAACATGTCACATGGTATGAGATGAGTCCTTATCATCTTCCCTTCTAAGGAACATTTTGAATTCTCCTTCAGTCAGATTTGCTATATAGTTTATGCCAGTTTTTCGTTGGTCTTCCTTGTTCATTAACCAGCTTTCACACGCATGTGAAATAATTGAAAATAGCATGGCTTAGGTCAGGGCACCTTGGTCCACAAAGTGAACATGGTACTTTTTGAAAAATTAATGAATAACAGTGAGTATATATGAAAACAGGAAACTTTGACGTTGTAGGAGGCAAAACTGATGCATTCTTCTTTAAAAAAATCTATTTTATATTGATTTGCTTACAAAGTCCATATACATTGTGCTTCACATTATTCTTCATTCACATTGTATTTCATACAATTATTCCCATGCGTTTTGTTTTATAAACTTAATCGCCATTGAACCATGCCCATCACTATCCTTTTTAGGCCCCATTTGATCTTTCGTATTTCCTATTTCCTTTACCCCCTCCCTCCACCTTCCTCCAAATTGTGCAACCCTGTGCTTTTGCCCTTACCCATCCTCACCCTGCTGCTTTCACACCTTCCCTCCCCCTTGCATCTCCATACACGTTTACTAGTTTTTTCCTAGTTTTACAATAATGGTAATATGCAGTATTTGTTCTTATGAGTCTGAGTTAGTTCATTCAGAATAATGCTCTCCACTCTCTCCCAAATTATCTAGTATTTTTCAGAATTGTTGCTTCTTAGTGCTGTATTCCGTTGTGTGAATGTACCACAATTTCTCAGTCCATTCTGTTGTGATTGGACATTTCTATGTTCTTGTAGTGGTAAGTACTGCTGCTATGAACATTGGTGTACAAATCTACATTTCTGTCTCAGTTCCAATCCTTGGGGTGTATTTCTAGAAGTGGACTAGCTGGTTCATACAGAGTTTTTATGTTCAACTTTTTAAGGAAATGCCAAACTGTCTTCCAGAGTTGTTGTACCATTTCACAATCCCACCAACAGTGTATGAGAGTTCCCACCTCTCCACATCCTCTGTTCTATCTTCACCATCTCTGATATGCTCCAGTCTGTTTTGTTACAGTCACTGTGTCCGTACAACTTGTTGCAGGTCATCCTTTCTTTCTTTGACTCTCCATTTTCTGTGCCAGTAGTTGCTTCTTCTCTTGGCTCTTTTATTGTCTCTGATTGTCATTATAAATGCTCATTACGCATGACCTTTTTATATCAAATCACTTCTTGCCTTTGAGTTAGATCTAACTTACAGCTCACCATCCAGCTGTTTTCAGAGGTAGTAAATTGGTTGGGAGAGGAGTGCCTCTCTTTTTCTTGCAGAGCAACTGGTAGATTCAAACCACCAGTCTGGTTTGGCAATGCAATTCCTTTCCCACTAGACTACCAGAGTTCCCTTGACTTTGGTATAGTAATCCTTATTTGGTGTTTCAGCTTGTGTTTTTCAACATAGTTTGATATATTTCTCATCCATATATTTGTATAGTAATCCTTATTTAGCTATTTCAGGTATTTCAGCTTAGTTTAAGATATTTCATTTCCATGTATTTTTTCATTAACATTTCTATATTTTTATGTTAAATTAGAGAAGATTACCACTGGATGATAAATTCTGCCAAAGCAGAATGCTCACTTATAGTTTGTTGTTGTCGTTGTTGTTAAGTGTAGTCATTCGCAGACAACTAACTCATAGAGACCCCGTGAATGAAAGACCTGAACACTTGTACAACTTTAGTTGCTCATACATAGAGTTCCTGGAGGCAAGCTGTTTCAGAAGTTGGTGCAACTCCTGCTTGCAAGCTTTGTGGTGTTTTTTTTTT
>NW_006400020.1:2570615-2582892 GCF_000299155.1 Elephantulus edwardii | reverse complement strand
GTGTGTGTGTGTGTGTGTGTACCGTCAAATCAGATCTGACTGGTACAGGAGGAGATTGTTCCTCCTTCTCCAGCAGAGCATCTGGTGGATTTGAACCATGCTCCTCTGGGATTGCAGTACACCTTCTTGGGATTTGATTGTTAGAAGGTTCCATTCATCTATTTTATCTTCTCCTGGTTGTAGAGTTTCCATGTATTTTATAAAATTATCTAATTTATTGAGCAGCCATTATTTTATCTATTTTATCTGAGGATTTTGTGTATAATGTGTTTACAGAAGCTTATATGTGCACATAACACTAAGTGATCACATCTTGTCATTGTCATTTCTGTTGTTAGATTCTGTTGAGTGTGACTCCTAGTGACCCTGTGCACAATAGATCTGAACCCTGTCCTATTCTGTGCCGTCGTCATCATCTCTGACGCACTTGGTCCCATTACTGCAGTCACTGGGTCAGTCCATCTCGTTGACGATTGGCCTCTCTTTCGCTGATCCTCTAATTTTCCAAGCATGATGTCTCTTTTCAAGGACTAGCATCTGTAGCAAACGTCCAAAGTTATGTGCGATAAGGCTTTGTCGTCTTTGCTTCCAAGGAGCTCTCCGGCTGCACTTTCTTTAAGACACATCTGTTTGGCAATCCATGGGATAGTCAATGTTCTTCTCCAACACCACAGCTCAAAGTCATCGGTTCTCCTGTTATAATTGTTCATTGTCCAGTTTTCAGATGCATAAAAAATGATTGAAAAGGCTGTGGCCTGAATGCCAACCAAGTACTTTAATGTATAGAAGCCACTCCTATCCCTTTATTACAAAAGTGATAAAAGAAAAACTTGTTATTACAAAGTTATATAACTTGTTATTACAAAGTAATGAGGCTAAAATGATATCGAATCTGTTTATGTATAAATTTATAGTTTTAAATTTTTTTCTCTTTTCCCATCATTGGCTTGTTTATTCTCTATACATTTCTACTACATGTTAAAAAATGGAAATAATAATTTGATTAGTTAGTATATGTGTTCCTTGCTTTAAAAAACAAAAGTTATCAGGAATACCTCATGGTATCACAGAAGTGGAAACTTCCCAAACCCAAAACCACTGTCATCAGGTCAATTCCAAATCATAGTGACCCTGTAGGACAGAGCAAGGAAACACTGCATGGTTCAAAATCAGGAAAGGAGTGTGCATCAGGGTTGCATCCTGTCCCCATACCTTTTCAATTTGTATGCTGAACAGATCATCCAGGAAGCAGGGATTTATGAAGAGGAGTATGGCATCAAGATTGGAGGAAAACTCATTAACAGCCTACCATATGCAGATGACAGCACCTTGCTTTCTGAAACTGAACAAGACCTGAAGCACTTGCTGCAAAAAGTCAAGGACTGTAGTCTTCAAAATGGATTGAAGCTTAACCTCAAAAAGACAGATATTCTCATCACTGGGCCAATTGGCAGTACCATAATAGATGGAGAAGAGATTGAGGTTGTTAGCAATTACAGTTTTTTCGGATCCATAATCAACACTCTTAACACCAGCAGTCAGGAAATGAAAAGACGAATTGCACTGGGAGAATCTACTGTCATGGACTTCTCCAGAGTGTGAAGAGCAATGATGTCAGCCTAGAGACAATGCACCTAATCCAGGCCATGGGCTTCTCACTAATTTGTTATGCTTCAGAGAGTTGGATAATGACTAAGGATGACAGAAGAAGAATAAATGCCTTCGAGTTGTGGTTCTGGAGAAGCATCTTGAATACGCCATGGACTGCCATGAAGCAAATAGGTCTATCTTGGAGAAGGTGAAACCAAGTCTCTCCTTGGTGGCTACGATTTTGAAGCTCTGTCTCACTTACTTTGGGCATGTGGCCAGGAGAGATTGGAGAGGGACATCATGGTTGGAGGGGTGGGTGGACAGTGCAAGAGAAGAAGATCCCGGATGAGATGGATTGATACAGTGACTGGGGCAATGAGAATTGGTGTGTCAGAGTTAGTGAGACTGGCTCAGGTCAGGGAAAGATTCAGAGCTGCTGTACATAGGGTTGCTATCCATTGCAGGTGACTCAACCAGTAGCATTCTAGAATGGGTTTGGAAGCAGGAGTGGCATCCACTTCATAAAATACGTGCCTCTGAAAACTCGATGAACTTTGATAAATGTTGATAGTTGTAGAGGGGCTTCAGGCCTTTTGTTTCTAAGATCGCTGTCAGTCATGCTGTATTTGAAGGTAAGCAACAACAACAATAACAACAAATCTTTATAAGCAGATTGTCTCATCTTTCTTCTTTAGACCAGCTTGTGAATTTAAACTACCAGCCTTCTGCTTAAAATCTGAATGTTTTAACAGCAATGTTGTGAGAGCCTCTATCTGAGTCACATTTTGAATGCATTTTTTTTGTTTCTTCTAGAATACAGGTTTGGTGATGAGTATATTTTTTATTAAATTTTCTTATCTAACTTGATTGTTTTTGAGAATAACTATAATGAGACTCTGAAAGGGTAACTTTGATTTCTTACTTGCCAAGTGAGTGTTAATACCTGACAATCAATGCTTTTCACTCAGTTGCTATTGTTGTGTGTCCTCAAGTTGGAGCTGACAATCCAGTAATTTTTCAGAGTCAGTAAATAAATAGCACGGGAAGAGATTGCCTGTTCTTCTCTCACAGAGCAGCTCGTATATTTGCATGCCTTTTTGTGATTACACTGTAGCTTTTTACCATTAGGCTACCAGAGTTTCCTTTTTAAACTTTAAGAACTCTATGCTAGCAGCACACAGGAGTAAGGATTTTGCAAATTATTACCTAACTTGGAAGGTACTTGAGAGCATTATGCTTAGTGAACTAACTCAGTCCTACAAGGACAAATATTGTATAAAACCATTGTTGTAGAATGAGTATAAGAATCCAAGGGGAGTGAGGGAAAGTGGAAGAAGAGGGATGCCAGTGTGCAGGGGGAGGAGGGGATTATTAGTCATGGAGTTGTAGAATTTGATTAGAAGACTGTTTGCAAAAATAATGTAAAATACCATATGAAACAAAAAAGAGCTCTGTGTACAGCTCTCTTTTCAGGGATCCTTAGACTTGCACAGGGTCAAGTGCGGTTCAGACCTCTTGTTCATACTCTGGAAGAGTCAGAGTCGACTTGGCAGCTTCTAACAACTGAAACAACCTACTATGCATATTGTTTCCTCTATTAATAATTAAATCGATTACTCGTTACCGCTACTTTCTACCTTAGTTTAAACCAAAGAAGAAGCAAACTTTCTTTCATTTTTGTTCCATTCTGTTTCACAGTTAGTGGCTTTAATGATTGTATCTTAGGAAAAAAATTGAAATTGAGTATTTTACAAAGATGTAAGGCCAAAAAACCCACCTGTCAAAGATAACAGTTATTTTTTAAAGTCGTTATTGATTCATATCTGTTTTACAGCTTAGAAAACCTCATAATGTTAGTACATTTTGCAATTCATGTGTCTAATATCTTTGTATACTTTGCATTGTTTGGTTACAGGAAATACTTGTTTCTTCCTCAGATTCCTCACATCTGTTATAGAAAATAAAATTATTTAATAAATGCAACCCAAATTACTGAGGACCAATAATGTGTGTTTGAGAGTAAGGTGCTTTGGATTCAAGCCATGCTCTTTTCAGTCAGTTGCAATGCATCTAAGAGGTTGACAATATATAAGGATGACAGAGCAAGTAGTGATGCCTTTGAGCTGTGGTGCTGGAGAAGACTACTGAATATCTTATGTACTACTAAGAGAGAAAACAAATATATCTTACAGAAAGTGCAGCCAGAGTACTCCTTGGAGACAAAGATGATAAAGCTCCATTTCACATGCTTCAGCCATGTTACTAGGAGAGGCTATTCCTTGGAGAAGGACATTATGCTTGGAAAGGTGGAGGGTCAGTGAAAGAGAGGAATAACCTCAACCAGATGGATTGACATGTGTGTCAGGAAGTATGAGGACCGCACAAGATTCAGATCTGTTGTTCATAGGGTTGCTATGCATTATGTTCAACTGGACAGCACCTAACAACGGCAGCAACAACAACAGCATCAACAACATTCCTTGAAAATGGACATTATGGTTGGAATCATCGAGGGTCAGTGAAAGAGAGGAAAACCCTTAGCTAGATGGATTGACACAGTGAGTGCAGCAGTGGGCTCAGGCATGTTAGAAATTATGAGAATGATACAAGGTAGGACAGGGTTAAAATCTGTTGTCCATAGGATCATTATGACACCCAACCACAACAATAAATATAATATAGCATGACTTCGTGGTATATCTGCTTCTTGATAGTTGTCTTTCACAACTTTTCTACCAAGTATCATGCAATATTTTTTTAGTCTTCTGTGAGTGTTGATTGCAGTTCCATATAAAGAAATACTTGAACAACTTCAGTTTTTTTTCTGCGTTTATCATGTTGTTGTATATTGATCCATTAATAAAGTTTCTTATTAAAAAATGTTGTGTAATCCAAAGTGAAGCCTGTATAATCTTTGATGGCCGTTGGAAACTACTTCAGGTTGTGTTCACTTTTCAGCCAGAAAGCTTGTCATCTGCATATTGCAGGTTATTAACTAAAGTCATCCTTGAGTCCTCATGCCTTGTTCATCATATTGTCCACCTTAGATTATATGCTTAGCGTACAGATTGAATAAGTATAGTTAGTTAAAGTCTCCAGCCTTGAGGCACACCTTTCCTGATTTCATACTGTATTGACCTGTTTTTAAATGATTACCTCTTGATCTTTGTGCAGATCCCACATGAACACAATTAAATGTTTTGAAATGTAATGTTAACAGTACTTTGTTATGTTCCATACTGTCAAACGCTTTTGTTTAGTTAATTAAATACAGATGTACTCCTTTGCTTTCAGTTAAGATCCCTGTAACAACGTCAGCAATGCTATCCCTTATTCCAGGTCCTCTTTTGCATACAGTGTGAATTTGTGGCAGTTAATTGACTATACTGCTACAACCATTTTTTACTTATTTTAACATAATTAATTGTTTTAATACTTATGTGTTGATTTTTTTCCTTATGAGTTCTACTGATCTGGCTTAGTGGTAAAATATCACCAACCCAAAAGCATGCGGTTTGAATTCACCACCTACTCTGCAGGAGACTGATTGACAGTCTCTTCCCTTGCTCTTTGCTGCCTCTGAAAATCAACTGCAGGATCACCTATGGATTGGTTCCCACTTACTGACGTATAACAACCACAGCATACTTCTGCAACCATTTTTAAACTTAGCATAATTTAGAGTTTTTAAATTATTTTTGCCTTTCTTGGATCACTTTTCCTTGAGATTAGGTACAGGTAAGGATCCCTTCAGGGGACCTTGGTGGTCTAGTGGTAAGAACCTGTACTGCAGTCCCTAAAGCATGTGATTCAAATTCGCCAGACGCTCTATGGAAGAAGGATGGACAATCCCCTCCTGTGAATTTACTGCCTCTAAAAATCCAGTACAGGTCAACTATGAATCAGTTCCATCTCAACAACAAACAGCAAAAAGATGAATTGCTTTGGGGGACCACCCCAGAGAGCAGTAATGTAAGCTAAGGTGCACCTGATCCAGGCCATTGTCATACTGGCTACACATCAGAGAGCTGGGCAGTGGCTAGGGTGACAGAAGAAGAATTGATGTCTTTCAGTTGTGATTCTGGAGAAGAGCATTGAACATACCATGGACTGACGGGAGAGCAAACAGGTCTGTCCTAGAGAGGGTGAAACCAAGTTTCTTCTTGGATGCAAGGAATTTGAAGCTGTGTCTCCCATACTTGGGCATGTTGCCAGGAGGGACTAATCCTTGGAGAGAGACATCATGCTTGGAAGGGTGGAGGGAGAGCTCAGGAGAGGAAGATCCTAGATGGATTGACTCAGTGACTGGGATAATGGGGGGTGGGTATATCAGAGACAGTGAAATTACCCAAGATAGAGCGGGGTTCAGAGCTGCTGTCCGTAGGATTGCTATGAGTCATAATAGACTCAACGTCACATTATAACAACAGATGGATCACTTACAGTTAATTGGCTGGATCTCTGTCTTCCAGAATTCATAGCATAGACTAATGAATCCTGTCAGCATTACACCTGTTTGTTGTAATGTTTCAATTGCTTTTCCTTTGATCCTTCACTAAATTGCTTCTTGAATACCGTTGGTTCTTGATCATGAACCCTGAAATGGTGATGTAGCATTTGACCACTTTTGTGGCTTTTCTGTTTCCTTTAATGAGTTTTGTACTGTTCAGTTTTTTTCTCAGAATCCTTCATTATCACAGGTTGACAAATGCATAGCCTATTTTTCCTTTTCATTTATCCCTAACCCTATGGCTTTGTGTATTTTATTAGAAATAATACTTTCTCTTTTTGTGCTTTCTTTCAAAATCTTCTCTCAGCTCTATTCATAATTAATTGCTTTAATTTCATTGTAGATTTAGTTTCAGCACCTCCTCTGACATCCAGTTGTATTTTTTGGCTTTTTAAAATTTATATTTTTCTTTCTTTATGTTTTATCTTTAATTTTATTACACAACTTGTTTTGATGTTCAGCGTTGACATTTAGTGCATAAAATCTGTTCTTGAGAAGGACCCTAAATTCAGGCCGGATATACTCTAGGTGTTACTTTGACTCTCATGAACTTTTTAAAAGTTCTTTCAGCTGAAACTTGAACTTGGAATTGAGTTGTTGATGATTAGTTTCAGAGCTGGCCCATGGCTTTGATTATACTAATGGTATTGAATTTTTGTATTTCTTTATTTCCTCTTCTCATAGATACAGTAAGTTTGATTCTGTGTTGATCTCTTGAAGGCCATGTGTATGTTGTTGTTCTTAGGTGCTGTTGAAGTAAGTATGACTCATAGCAACCCTGTCAAAACCAAATCTGAACTTTACCCATCCCATTCTGTCCTCACAGTGTCTGCCATCCTTAAACCCATTGTCACAGTCGCTTTGTGAATCTCACTGAGGGCCTTCCCCTCTTTTGTTGTCCTTCTGCTTTCCTCATCTCTCCAAGGAGTGGTTCCTCTTGGAAATAGTGCCAGAGCAAGATGAACTTTTGCCATCTTTGTGTCTAAGGAACCCTTTGCTTGCACTTCTTCAAAGACAGACTCATTTATGGTTTTGAAAGCTATAGGATATTTAGTACTGTTTTCCAACACCACTAATTATAAAACATCATTTTTCTCCTCACATCCTTATTCTATTGCTGAAAATAATTAAAAGTGGTTTGAACAGTTCACAGACAGGGAACTGCAGAATTTAGATTATTCAAGTAGATAGTCTGCAGATAGTCCAAGAAGAATTTAGAAGAACCCTTACTGGTATAAAATGGATTCTGGCTGAAAGTGAAGAATACCAGAAGACTATGTGGATAACAAATTATGACTAATATTAAGAATGGGAATCCCAGAACACTTAATAATGCTCATTCAAACTTTATACTTCAACTAAGAGGCTGTTGTGTGAACAGAGGAAGGGAGCACTACATAGTTTAAAAATGAAGAAAGATAAATAAAACTATGCCAAAACCGTATCATGATAAAAAATTAAGAAAGATGTGTCAGGGTTGCATCTTTTCTTCATACCTATTCAACCTGTATGCTGAGCAAATTATTCAAGAAGCTGGACTCTATAAAGAAAAATGTGGCATCATAATCAGGGACAGACTCATCAATATCTTGTGTTATGAAGATCTTATAACCTTGCTTACTGAAATGAGGAGGACTTGAAGCACTTGCTGTAGAAGATCAAAGAATGCAGCCTTCAATATGGATTGCATCTCAATGGCAAGAAAACAAAAATTCTTATAAAAAGACACATAGGCAACATCATGATAGCTGGAGAAAAGATTGAAGTTGTCAACAACGTCATCTTATTTAGATCCAAAATTAACATCCGTGGTTGTTACCAAGCAGTAAGGTGAGTCACAGACGTAGTACACTGGGAAAGTCTGTAGTGAGACACCTCTCCAAATTATTGAGGAGCAGTGATGTCAGTTCGTGGACTAACGTGTGCCTGATTCATATCATGATCTTTTCAATCATTTCCCATGCATCTGAGAGCTAGAAAATAAATAAGTCACAAAAGAAAAATTGATATTTTGAGCTCTGATGTTGAAGAAGAATTCTGAATATCTGATGGATTGCCAAAAGACAATGACAAAGAATAACAGAAGGATAATACCTTTAAGTTGAGGTACTGGAGAGGAGTATTGAATATAGCATAAACTGCTAAGAGAACAAACAAGTTCAACCTGGAGAGGGTGAAACCAAGATGTTTCTTGGAAGCAAAGATCCAGAAGCTTCATCTGACATACTTGGGCATTGTGCAACGAGGGACCAGTCCTTGGAGTAGGACATTATGCTTGGAAGGGTGCAGCACAAGAGAGGAAGACCCTTGATGATATGGATTGATTCAGTAACTGGAGTGATGGGTGTAAGGGGAAGTTGGTTCGAGATAGAGCAAGGTTCAGAGCTGTTGTACATAGGGTTGCTATGAGTCATAAAAAACTAAGAGGCACATAACAATAACACTGAATTTTATAAAGGCTTTCTGATTGACCTGTGTGAGTTTGGAGATTTTTGAATGGCTTTTACCATTGTAGGATAATTGGGCACTGATTGATTTTTTTTTGTTGAGGGACATTCAGTTACATTTTGTTCTTTGTTCCTTTTCTTAGCATGGCTCATTTCTCTAAAGGTAAATATTTTCATATCCTTCCTGCTGAATACCTGACATTCCGACTGTTTGGACTGTAGAAGAAAGAGAAATAGCATCATTCTCAGTAGTATGTCCTTTGTGTTCTCAATTATAATAGGAGTAATGGTAAGTTAATTTCTGTATATTAGGCTATTGGCACTGAGCCAAAGGACTTAGTGAGGCCTGAAGCATTATCATAGATAAGGAAGATGGGAAAAGAACCAGGTTTTAATGGTGCGAGAGAAGACTATGTGTTAGCACTTGACATTTTTGTTCTTGAAAGTTGTTCAGTGCCATCAAGTCCTCCACAACTCTTTGCAACCCCATCAAGAACAGATCTGAACCTTGCCTCATCCTGTACTAGCCTCTGGATCACTATCATGCTCAAGTCCATCTTGACAATTACTGTGTCAGTCCGTGTCATTAAGGATCTTCTTCTCTTTGCTGACCTTCTGCCTTTCCCAGCATGGTGTCTCTCTGGAAGGACAGATTCCACCTGGCAGTATGCTATAAGTAAGTGAGATGAAGTTTCTCCATCTTTGCTTCAAGTAGTGCTCTGGTTACACTTCCTTCAAGACAGATTTGTTTGTTCTTTGTCCATAGTATGTTTTATATTCTCCTCCAACATCACAATTCAAAGACATTGATTCTTCTTTGGTCTGTCTTATTAATTGACTAACTTCCAGATTCATGAGAAGAAATTGAAAATACTAAGACTTGAATCAGGTACACCTTACTTTTTAAGATTAAATTCTTAATCTTTTACACTCTGGCAATGTCTTTGACACCAGATTTTCTCAACATAGCATGTTTTTTGATTCCTTGATTGCTGCTACCAAGGTTTCATGTCATATCATAATATTACATGTCTTTAAGTTCTGTAGAATGCTCAGCTGTTGTTCTTAGAGTTAAATACTTTGAAGATTGATACACTAATTCTTGACTCTCTGTATACTAATAATAGTAATTTAATCTAAGCGACCTTACTATTGGGTGCATAAAACTACCCCTATCTTAAACCATTTATATTTAACAGTTTTGCTCATTTTTTTCCCCTTCACTATGTTTCTTCCCTAGTAGAAGATTCCATTTTATGGTTTCAAGGGTGGCATTCAATTAGAACAAACTTTAACTGGTTTCCTTAGCTGTTGATGCCAACACCTTTCTCTTTCTCATGACCACCCTAAAGCTTATGTTTGGAATGTTTTATAATTTTAGTTAGATAATGAAATGAAAATAAACCAAAATAATTTTTATACTTATCAAAAGATGATTGCAATTAATTTGGCTTTTAAATTGTATTTTATTTGAGTATAAAATGAATAAGTAGGATTTTGGTCCAGTTATCCCTAAACAACATGCTTATGCTGGTATATGTAGCATTTAATTACACATTTTAGAGTCTTATCAGTAGAGCTTACAGGTATCTTCTGATAAATTGTTGTTCTGTGCTGTCAAGTCAACCATGACTCATATCAACCCTGTGAACAATGGATCTGAACTTAACCTCATCCTGCACCATCCTTATCATCTTTGTTACAGTTACTGTCTCTGTGTTGTTGAGAATCTTCCTTTCTTACTCCGACCCTTTACCTTTGTAAGCCTAATGTCCTTTTCCAAGAACTGGTCCCTTGTAGCAGCATGCCCAAAGTATGTTAGCTTATATTTCATCATCCTTGCATTCAGTATATTTGCTGTTTTGGTAGTTCATGGGATATTCATTACTCTTCTTCAGCACCACAATTTAAAGACATCAGTTGTTCTTCTGTCAGTCTCAGTCATTATCTAACTTTTAGATACATAGCAAGTAATCGAAAGACCATGGCTTGAATCAGGCACATACTAATCTTAAAGCTGACATCATTGCCTTTTAGCACTTTGTAGGGTTCCTTGATAGCATATTTCCCCAATGTCAATTTCTGAGCTGCAGGTATGAAAGGTGTTGATTGTGGAGCTGAGCAAGAGGAAATCTTTGAGACCCTCAATCCTTTCTCCATTTGTTTTGATGCTGCTTAGTGGCTAAATGGTAAGGATCTATATTTCCTTGATATTGAGATGTAATCCATATTGAAGACTCTAGTTTACAATACATTTTTATTTTCTTCTTCATAAGAATTTGTAAAATGAATAGCTATGGAGAAAGGATACAGCCCTGATCTTTCTTGATTTTAAACCATGCAGTGTCTCCCTTGATCTCTTTGGCTAATAGCCTCTTGACCTAAGAATAGTTCACATGAGCGCAGTTAATTGTTCTGGAATCTGTGTTTTTCTCAACCTTAGCCACAGTTTGTTGCAATCCACACAGTCAGAGTGCCTTTGCATAGACAATAAAACACACATAGAAATCCTTCTCATATTCTCTGCTTTCAGCCAAGATTCATCTGACTTCAGCAATGATATCCCTGGTGTCCTGGCCTCTTCTAAATCCAGCTTAAATTTTTAGCAGTTCTCTGTTGATAAAATTTTCTAATCCTTTTCGAATAATCATAAGCAACATTTTGCATGCATTTGTTTTTTGTGAAAATGATAGTTTCCACATACTATTGGATCACTTTTTTTTTGGATCATTTTTGGGAAGTAGTAACAGATGTTGGAGAAGCGCACTGAACATCCCAAGATGAATGAACGGATATGTCTTGGAGATGGTGCAGCCGAGTGCTCTTTGGAGGCAAGAATGATGAGGCTTTGCCTTACATACCTACGGACATGTTGTTAGAAGGTGCTGTTCCTTGGAGAGGGATATAATGTTGGGAAGTGTGGAGGGTTGGCGAAGGAGAGGAAGATCATCAACCAGGTGTATTGATACGATGACTCTTGTGTGTCAGGAAGTGTGAGGATGGCCCAGGACAGGACGGGGTTCAGATCTTTTGTTCATAGGGTCACTATGAGTCATACTCGAATCGATGGTACCGAACAACAGTGACAACAACGCCACTCATTTCATCAGACACTTGTCTTCCGGATTTCTTGGCACAGCTTACTTAGTGCACACATCCAAGGCTGCATATGTTGGCTGTAATATGTCAATTAGTATTCCATCAATTCTTGAAGCTTTTTTTTTAATCCAGTACCTTCAGTATAACTTGAATTCCTTTCTTCATTACCACTGGTTTTTGATCTTATGCTGCTATCTGAAATGCGTCCAGGTCAGCCAGTTAGTTCTTTATGTTATAGTGACTCTGTACATTCCTTCAATTTTCTTTGGTTGCTTCCTGGATCGGTCAAAATTGTGGAAGTAGCATCCTTCAGTTTTACAACTCAAGGCTTGAATTGTTTTGTTTTGTTTTTTTCAGCATGAGAAATGTCAAACAAATTTTTCCCTTTTTATTTCCTGACATGAAACAACATATGAGAAAGAGCCTATGGTGATGAAAGAAGAAGTTCAGGCTGCTTTGAAGGAAATGGCAAAAAATAAGGCTCCAGGAATGGATAGTATACCAATTGACATATTTCAGTTAACAGATGCTGCCATGGACGTGCTCACCAAGTTGTGCCAAGAAATCTGGAGAACGACCACTTGGCCAACTGACTGGAAGAGATCGATATTTGTTCCTATCCCAAAGAAAG
>NW_006400020.1:2569483-2570515 GCF_000299155.1 Elephantulus edwardii | reverse complement strand
AAGTAAAAGAAAAATTCTTTCATTATTATACAATCCCTCCCTCCAAGTCCACTCCACTATGCAGTGTTCATTCTGGACTCCCCTCATTACAATAACACCTAATCACATAATCCCTTTTAAACAGGTTTTTCCTCTCTTCTGTTTCAATGTAGTATACATTATTTATCCCATCTTCTTCAGTCTTCCCCCAACCCTGATGTCATAGAATTACAGGGCTAGAAAGAGTAATTCATGATCTGCAACAATGAATGACTGGAAATCCTAAGTCTCTGTAAATTTTCATTAAAAGGAATTAAAAAAATGCTTAAAAACTTGAAAAAAAGCAAAAGAAAAAGAAAGATTAATTCATGATTTAATTCTTTTTTTCCCTTTTAAAAACTTTGATTATTTTTAATGAAAATTTGCAGAGACTTTGGATTTCCATTCAGTCATTGTTGCACTTTTCTCAATGCCCACCCCTTCCCCCAGGACACTCTTCTTTTTGAAGAGTAAAAGATAAATTCTTTCATTGTTTCACAATCCCTCCCCCCAGGTCCACCTCTCTATGCAGCCTTTGTTCTGTACTCCTGTCATTATAATAATGACTAATCACATATTCCTTTTAAACAGTTTTCTCCCTCATCTGTTTCAATGCTGTAAACACTATTTATCCCATCTTTCTCAGTCTCCCCCTAACCCCGATGTCAGTCTTGTTTTACAACAGTTGCACTATGCAGTATTTGTCCTTTTGTGACTGAGATATTTTACTCAGCATAACGTCCTCCAGGGTCAACCATTTTGAATAATATTGAATGATTTTTTTCAATGCAGCGTAGTACTCCATTGTGTGAATATACCACAGTTTCTGTATCCATTCATTTGCTTATGGGCACTTAGGTTGTTTCCAACTCTTTGCTATTGTGAACAAAGCTGCGATAAACATGGGTGTGCATATATCTGCTTGGGTGTCAGTTATGGTCTCTTTGGAATATATTCCCAGTGGTGGAATTGCTGGGTCAAATGGTATCTCTATTTGCAACTTTTTGAGAAAGC
>NW_006400020.1:2546729-2569383 GCF_000299155.1 Elephantulus edwardii | reverse complement strand
TAATAATAATAATAATAATAATAATAATAATAATAATAATAATAATATATCATGTATGCCTTCATGTTTAGTGATTATTAGATGCCATAATAAATTGTTCTATGTTGATACACACATATTGAAGTAATTTTATTTCCCGAGCTACTGTTTTTTTTTCAGTCATGAGCGGTAGAAGTCTGATAAAAATGGCCTAAAAGTGCATAAACATATAACATTTTAAATTGTGTTTTTCAGATTCTTTAAGTTCAACTACAGATGCTAGGTTAGCAAATTGCATGGGAGGAGATTACCCATCCTGCTCCCATGGGGTGGCTGGTAGATTTGTACTGCCTGCCTTTGGCACTGGAGTGCATCTTCTTCCCAGTGGTGCTGTCCGTACAGAATCCTCTCATTGCTGACCATCAGCCAGTTTTTTTGAAGTTATGAATAAACAGGAAGGGATTGCCCCCTTCACAGAGCAGCTGGTGAATTCGAACTGTGTGTCTTTGAGTTGGCAGCACAACTCTGGTAGCACAGCTACCAGAGCTACTTTTTGCTTGTCTTTGTGTTAGGTGTTACCAAGTTGTTTTCAGCTCATAGCTACCTGATAAAACATTGCCTGTCCTGTGCCATTATCAGAGTCTTTGCTATAGTTAATCCCATTGTTGCAACTGATGTGCTTATCCATCTTAGTGGAGGTCTTACTTTTCACTAATCCTCTACCAATCATGGTAAGTTTTGAAAGCAGCTGGGCCTCCAGATAATATATCCACAGTAAGACATATTAATGTCATTTTCTCAGAAATGTTCTGGTTGTAGTTGTTCTGACATTGGTTTTATGGCAATCCAGAATCATCCCCACCAATACCGTAATAAATTATGTTATATATATCTGATCGAAATATGAAATAAAGAAAAGATATATTAGCTGTTGTTAATACAAGTAAAATGTGTGAAAAAAAATTTTAGAGTGGTAACAGATTATGTTAACCACCTTTAATCTTTGACTTCTTAACTATTATTTTCATCAAAAACTTATTTATTTCCTCTAGTTCATTACATTCAAGGTAAGTTAGGGGTAACAGTACTGTCTATCTGTCCATCTGTCTCTGTCTGTCTATCCATCTGTCCATCTGTCTGTTTATCCATTCATCCATCCATCCACCCACCCATCTTTCTACCTGTCTGTCTTTTATGACAATTGTATGAGATCATATGCATCACACATAGTTCCAAAAAACCCAAATCTACTGTCGTCACGGTCATTCTCATTTAGTGCCCTAGGTCAGATTTCCAAGGCTATAATTTGTCACTAGAGGAAACTTCCCAGCTTTCTTCCATGGAGCTACTGGTGGATTCAAACTGCCAGCTTTTTAGTTACCAGTACAATAACTCATTGTGGCCACTCTTAAATAAAAGTTAGTTGATTAATGGAGTTTGTTGTTGGTCATCGTAGTCAGAGTCAGTCTAAAATACATACTTATTAAACTATACCACTCAGCTTTCAAGAGGAGATTCTCCATTCTGAATTAAGTTTTTCTCATGGATTTACTTCATTGTAATCTATAGCTTTAATATTTTTTATTAAATCTACCTTTTGGGTTAATATATTATTTATCGCTTTTCTTTTATCTTATAACATACCTAGTTTTGTTTATAATATATTTTAAGTTGGAGCTAATTTCAATAATCTTGATTTGTACTATAACCATTTTACCTGCTGAGCCTATTCTGGAGACTGTAAAGGTAGTCTTTCTATTTCATTTTACTATCCTTCTGTAAATAGCATTGAATTTATAAGCTAAATTTATTTCAGAAATAAAAAATCTTATTCTAAAATTTAAGACCAATTATGATTTTTAGAAATGTGTCCTGATTTTTTAAAAAATAAGTTGTGCATTTATGTTTACTTCTTGATGTTGATTAATCAAAATCTATCTGCTTAAATAAAGCCATGAGAGTTCAACCCATTTATTTTAAAATTGTATCCTTTCACCTCCTAAACACTAAACTATGAAACCTAACACAAATACTGTAAGAACATCTGAGGTAGATAATTAAAGTATAATTAAGTTTAAATGTCTTGGTGAAGGAGTATAAAAATTATTTAAATTCAATCGGCTAGTACATTTGCAGTTTTCTTTTATTAGGTGTGAAATCTAAGAATCCCCTGCCAACTCTTGAGGGCTCAGTCCAGAATGTTGAATTGAAGTACTGCAGCACATCATTGGTCAAATGTGCCTCTGGGACCATGGGATCAATAAAAATTTGTGCCAAAGCCCCAGGTATGTGCAGCTGGACCATGTAAAACTTTATTGCCTGTATAGGAGAATTGGCCTTGCATTTTACAAGGAGCGTTACTGAAACAAGAATTTACTCATTGTTCCTATGAATCAGAGGTTTTAAATTTTTTAGTTTTACTTAAAATTTTTTTTTTGCCAAGATGATACTACTTGGCTGCAATAAATTAATTTTAAGGGGAAAAAAACCCTTTTTTGCATAGTTTTAAGAATGTTTATGTTAGAGAAAATATAAAGTAAATTTTATTGTTACCTTTATTGCTGATAGGAAGTAAAGGTATGTATGACATTTAAAATGAACTTGAAATATTGGTGAGTATAATAGAATTAAACAGAAAATCTTGTTATTATTTCATTTAAGGTTGTAATTCACTTTATTTTCTTGTGAATGTTTTATTACTTGGTTATCTTAAACTATTTTTTCATAAGTTTATAGACATGCTGATTCCACTAAAGTTTTAAAGGGCAATGTATTGATTTTGGGGTTTTAGGGGGTTTGTTTTTTTCTTTTTTCCAAATTTTCTGAACACATTGTACCCTTTTAGCAAAATACTGAAATAATTTTAATTGAAAAATGCTTTTACTTTTTAAAGTTAGATGCCTTAGAGTATGTATCTAAAATTACCAAACACACTTTGTTAATATCATTTTAAATCAAATATTTTAGGTTCTTTTGCTCTTTGTTTTATGAGAGTTTTTTTTCTCCATAAATATTTTATATTCAGGTGATAGTGGAAAAGAGAAGGTGATTCCATTGCTTCAGGGTCCTTCTGACACTAAAGATCTTCATAGTGGCAAGTGGCTCAATGAAAGTAGAAAGCCAGAATCTCTCTTAGCTCCCGATTTGATAGCCTTCACAGTCCAAGTTCCACAATATATGGATTACTGCCACAATTCTGGTAAGTACAGGTCTATCATTTTTCTATTATTTTGCATATTCTTCTTACAAAGGCTTTAAAAATGAGCGCTTTTTAAAAAAAATCCCCTCTTCTTATTCAAAACAATTTATTAGGGTATTCTTTGTGGTTTTTTTAAAACATGAAAATGGTTATTTTTATGCCAATTTTTATAATCAGCTTCATAATTTTAAGTCTTTCAGATTTAAAAAATTTGAGTTGAGATACAATCCCACTATAGCCTTTTAAAGGATGCAGATTTAAGTCTATTAGATCCATTCAGTTTTCACATATGAGATATAATGGGTAGCAAGAAGTAGAAGAAATAAAATGTATTGAAAAGTGGGTGATCGTAATATGATTAATAAATCCTCAGGTAACATGTTAAAATTAAGTGCTTAATTAAATTTTCTGTGGGTTCCCCCCACCAGAGTTACATTTTCCTTTTAGCACTTGGCTAAGAATCTGTTATCTTTTACTCAAGATTATAATAGGAGGTTCTCTAACTTCTCATGTTGAGATAAAATATGCCAGAAGTATCATTAAAAGATAAAAAAAAGATATGATTGGTAAAGACTAGGATTAGACTTGAGTTCAAAATAACTCATATGTCTGATATTGTCAGTTAATGAATCTAGATTAATTAAAGTAGTGGTTGAAATATTTCTTAAAAGGCTAAGGTTCTGAAAAGTGCAACAATGAATGAATGGAAATACAAAATCTCTGTAGTTGTTCATTGAAATGAATAAAAAACAAAACAAAAGGCTAAGGTTCTGAATTTTTGTTTATTATTAACTGGACAATGAGATGTGGCTTCAGATATCTTCTCGTATTTCATAATCAGCTAGCAATATTCAAAATACAGTGTTGTTTGTGGGAAACAAGCTAAGTGTTGATTAATCACTGTGGCATAGTAGTATGAACCTACACTGCTGTTCCAAAGGCCCATGGTTCAAATCCACCAGGAGAAAGAAGCACAGTCTATTGCCTTTGAATACCCTCTGGAGAGTTAAGTATGGGTCAGTTCTGACTTGATGGCACACAGCAACAAGAAGTTCAAAGTAAAAACTATATAAGATATATGTTTAATTGACTTGACAGGGACTATATGAAGTTTAATTTACTTGAACATTGTAGTGCACAAATGGATATATAGTAAGGGTTGAAAAGTAAATTTTGTTATAGTAGCATTTGTTGCTGAAGAACATCTGTATGAGAAACTACAATTAGTTTTAAAAAGAAGTGTCTGAACACTTATGTCAGTATGCTTCTAAAGATAACACTCCTAAAAAAAGAAGGTAACAGCCTGATGAGAAAGAGTGTAAAGCCCAAAGGAAAGAATGATTTGAAGAGAAGGCCAAGACCCAGGTTAAGATTGTGTCTATGGTTTAACTGTTTTGTCATAATTAAATCAAGGGTAAGCACACTTTATTTTTTTTTTTTAATTTGTATTTTAATGAAAATGTACAGAGACTTTGGATTTCCTTTCATTCATTGTTGCACTTTTCTCCCTGTGCCCCACCCCCTCCACCCCCAGTACACTCTTCTCTTTGAAAAGTAAAAGAAAAATTCTTTAATTGTTTTACAGTCGCTCCCCCCAGGGCAATTCCACTATGCAGCCTTCGTTCTAGACTCCTGTCATGACAGTAATACCTAATCACATATCCCTTTTAAACATTTTTCTTACTCATCTGTTTCAATGCAGTCACCATTATTTATCCCATCTTCCTCAGTCTCCCCCTAACCCCGATGTCAGTTTTGTTTTACAACAGTGGCACTATGAATTATTTGTCCTTTAACTTAGCATAATGTCCTCCATTTTGAATAATATTGCATGGGTTCCTTGTTTTTCAATGCAGCATAGTATTCCATTGTGTGAATATACCACAGCTTCTCTAGCCATTCATTTGTTGAGGGGCATTTAGGTTGTTTCCAACTCCTTGCTGTTGTGATCAAAGCTGCGATAAACACGGGTGTGCATATATCTGCTTGGGTGGCAGTTATGGTCTCTTTGGGGTATACTCCTGGTAGTGGAATTGCTTGGTCAAATGGTATCTCTATTTGCAACTTTTTGAGAAAGCACCACACCACCTTCCACAGTGGTTGCACCATTTTACACTCCCACCAACAATGAATAAGGGTTCCAGTTTCTCCACAACCTCACTAGCATTTGTTGCTTGCTGTTCTGTTAAATTTTGCACTTCTTAGTGGGGTGAGAGGATATCTCATAGTTGTTTTGATTTGCATCTCTCTTAGAGCTAGGGATATTGAACATTTCTTCATGTGCTTGTTGGCCATCTGAATGTCTTCTTCGGTGAAGTGTCTGTTCATATCCTGTGCCCATTTTTCAGTTGGATTGTTTGCTTTTTTTTTGTTGTTGTGGTGCACGCTTTCTTATATAAGGCTAGATAGTTATTATTTCAGTTTCTGTGGGCTACATACACTATCTAACTTCCTATTTTTTTGTGATTGTAACATGTTAATAGCCATAAATAATACCTAAATGATCAAATATCACTGGGTATGAATAAACCTTTCTTTATAAACACAAGTAGACTCAAATTAGCCTATATTTTACTTACACAAGATTGATGGTTAAATAATACTTAGCTTTTTCTCATG
Source organism: Elephantulus edwardii (assembly GCF_000299155.1). NCBI lineage: Eukaryota > Metazoa > Chordata > Mammalia > Macroscelidea > Macroscelididae > Elephantulus > Elephantulus edwardii. The sequence continues at coordinate 2,563,586 of NW_006400020.1, read as the reverse complement.
CCTATTTATGTTCTTTGAATATTTTCTTTAGCAAACACTTTTATGTAACTATTCACATAGTACCTTTTGTATTCTTTATGTTTTGTCATTAAATGTCATTTAAGGGACTAGACCATCCGGTGATGATGTTGATACTTCTGAAGAATTGAATCTTACTTGAATCTGGCATATTTTATCCTCTAGAGTTAGACATAACTTTTTGCTTTACTACATACAGTTTCTTGCTTTACTTTACACAGAATATATTAGTCAAAATTACTTAAATAGTGATTTATTTTTCAGCTATATTTAGAGCTCTTTTTTTTGTTCTTGAGATTTTAACGAAAGTTTATGGATAACATGGATTCCATTCATTCATTGTTGTAACTTTTCATCCCTGCCCACCTTCCCCTCCAGTTGCCTTTTCTCTTTGGTGGTGGTGGGGGGGAAATTCTTTCATTGTCTTACAGTTCCCCCTCTCCCAGTCCACTTTACTATGCAGCTCTTATTCTGAACTGTTGTCATGCAAATAATACCTAATATATTCCTTTTAAGGAATTTATTTAGAGTTCTTTAAATTATACTTTACACAGTTCTAGAGTGACAGTATATTTCTATTTAAACTATTTTATGTAGAATGAAAGGTAAACTGTTGAAAGAAAAATTATCTTGGACATTTATGATTTTTATGGAGGAAACATTTACTCCCCCCCCCCCCCCCGTTAAGGAGGTCACCAAATCTTTTTTTTTTCTTTTCCCATTTCACGTGGTATCTTTAGTTTTTAAAAATATGGATCGCTTCGCTTCACAAATTTCCGTGTCATCCTTGTGCAGGGGCCATGCTAATCTCTGTATCGTTCCAATTTTAGTATATGCGCTGCCAAAGCGAGCACAGGCCACCAGATGTGTTAGGTTTAGTGATAGGTTTGTGGCTTTGCATGTAAGAAATTAAATGATCATGTATTTGGTGCTTTTGAAATATTTCTTTGAGTGTATTTTAATCCTAATATGTTCTCTCTTAAACTGTAGTTATATACTCTATTTAGAATATCTTTTTAATTTAATTTTTTATCTTTTGTGCTACCACTCTCATTCATGATTAAGTATGTATAATATGCTTTAGAGAACTCTAAACTCTGGTTTTCAAAGTAAGCTTTAGAGTAATTCTTATTGAACTTGAGTGGTACTAACAAAATTGAAAAACGTGTATATGTATGTGTATATGTGTATATACACACACACACAAATAGAAATCTTAAATACACACACACACATGTATGAACACACATGGGTCACCTCTTGTTGTTGAGTTGCTTCAATATGTGAGTCCATAATCTTTACGGGAGGAGACTGCCTGTCTTACTCAGAGGAGTTGGTGACTCTTCTGTTAGCAGTGTAATACCTAATGCTCTAGGTCACCAGAACTTGCTTGTTCTCTTCCGCTAGGAGATATAACTGTATAAACATGAAGAAATGAACCACATTCCATTAAATATAGTATCAGAGACCCCTCTAGATACATGTTTTTTACTAAAGAGAAAGATCCTAACAAGATAGATTGACAATGGTCTTAAGGATAGTGGAGATGATGAGGATGGCACAGGATAGAGAGAGGTTCAAGTCTGTTCCCAGGGTTACTATGAGTCACAGTTAACTCAAAGGTGGGTACAACAACAAAACTGTGTCAAAATTCGTAGTACTTCAGATTATGTTTTCATCTTATTTCCAGTAAAATTACTGGAAACATGGTTTCAACAGAAAATGCAACCAGAAAATTATTTGGTCTTGAAAGGTTTAAAGAGGCCAGTTGTGTACTTTTTTAAAAGGAGCTTGGAGATCATATAGCTTGATGTATGGAAGATAGGTTCTATTGACCATAAGCTCTGAAAAGTAATAATGGAATATATAAATTAGGTAACAGCAAATTTTTTGCATGGTTAATTAGAAACTGAGTATTGAGGGAAACTTGTTATGAAGAAATGGTAACCTTTAGATTATTACTTTGTTACTGTAAGATCAATTTCTTTTTGTCTGTAGAACAAGACTGCTTGCTCTATTATGATTTTTATTATGTAGTGGAGATAAAAGAAATCTAGAATTTAAATGACTTGTCTAACTTCAGGTATTTGACAAGTGATTCTAAACTAGAACCTGGGACTTATAACTATAATATTTTCCTAATCTTGCATTTAGGCTGTTATATTATCTTTTAAATCCAAATGGCATTAGTATTTATATTGCCAAATGTTGAATCCTCAGCCTTAAAACTCCGAAAAACTCCTTTCTTCCTGCATACAACTCTAATTAAAGAACTCTGCTTACATTGTGTCATTATGCTGTTTTGTGGGTTCAGAATCTTCCTTTCTGTGTTCTCACTTGCCCCTGTGTTGAATTCTGTACTTAATTACAGCAAAGGAAGAACAGAGATTTAAGAATCTAAAGGTGAGTATATTAAAACACCTTTTGTATTCATCATAACTATTCAGAAATCTACTCAGTGATTGCATTTTGTACCTTTGCATAGATATTAGGGGCAACTAGCAATACCCTAATAATAAGGATTGTGCTGCAATCCCAAAGGCATGTGGTTCAAATCTACCAGCTGCTCCATGGGAGAATCTTTTCCCATGCAAATTGAAGCCTTTGAAAATGCACTGTTGAGTCGTTCTAAGTCAGTTTTGCTTTGTCAAAACACCACCAACAACAGCGACACTAGAAGCATATGCTGACTTCTTCAAAGCTTGTTCTGGAGTCCTAGTGGTAAGAAGCTGCATTGCCAAAGGCATGTGGTTTGAATCCAATAGCTGCTTTGCTGTAGAAGGATGGGTAATTTCTTCCCATGTTATTTTCTGTCTCAGAAAACTTGCTAGAGGGTCACCTGTGGATCAGTTTCACCTAGGTGGCATACAACAACTACCATTGATATATTTTTAATGTCAGTTTTGTCTCTTACAAATGTACTTTGTATTGTCTGTGCTTAGGGCGTTTTTCTTGCCAGAAAGTTCTATTGTTATTAATCTGGTGTTAATGTATGTATATATTTGGAGATACTTAGTATTTAGGAATCAAAACCATCAGAGAACAATAAACTCAGAATTGAAGGAATTCAGAAGCCATCCATTAAAATTCCTAAGCCAGTGCTAAGAGTCCATTTTTTATAATATTTATGTGTACCACTGGTGAAATCACCTTGTTAACTTTGGGCTTCAAGTCTTTGTTTTCTGCAAAGTTTTGTCATTTGTATATTATATGTTGTTGATAATGGACATTATCTTTTTATATTTTCTTACTCAGCCCTCCTGTACCCCACTGCCAGTTATTCTATACCTTCCTTCCAAGGTACCAATCTGCCTGTCCACTTCTACTCCTGTGTACCACTTGTCTAATTTTTCAGGTTCTTCTTTTGCAAAATTTAAGTGAATGCTTTAACATCTATTCTACCATATAGCATACTCTTAATGGATTGGTTAACCCAACATTCATTACAATGATATATTCCTGTCTCTAGCAGCATTATGATTTTGAAAAAGCAATCACTTTCAATATTCCCTTGTACAGTAATCATGTGAATCCTTGTAGCTCATCTTTCTCTTTAATGCTATTTAAGATCCTTCTCTTTTGCTTTCTTAAATCTTCAGCTTCTTTCCTATCATTGGGTTCTGTGCTAAGAATATCAATGCACTCAAGTCTCTTCCACCTTAAAATATTCTTCCAAGTGAAAACGAAAGAGTAAAATACTGAAATGTATGGGATATTTCTAAAACCTGTTAAGGGTATATTTATAACTATATACATCATGAATAGGTGAGATTTGTTCTGGTAATGTAAAATTGCTTTAACACCCAAAATTCAGTTAACCCACCATGGTAATAGTAATAAGACAGTTCAGTAAATAATAGTAATAAAAGAATTGACAAAAATCAATGCTCATTCATGACAAAAAAGTTTTTAACTGAGAATAGAAGAAAACTTTCTCAACGTGGTAGAGGATCTATGTAAAATCTATAGCCAACGTTATTATTGAGTACTTCAAGGTTTAATGTTATCCCCTCATATCAGAAATAATACAACAATATGCATTTTTACTATTTTTATGAAGTATTGTATGGCAAGCTGACGCCAGTGTAATTAGACAAGAAAAAAAAAATCATCCAGGTTGATAAAGAAGATGTTAAATGGTCTTTAAGATTATACGCTCTAGATTATGTTGTTGTTGTTGTTGTTATGTGCCATCGAGTCGCCTGCGACTCATAGCGACCCTGTGTACAACAGCCCTAAACTCCGCTCTGTCCTGCGCCAATCGCACTGTCTCTGATACTCCCATCCCAATTATCCCAGTCACTGAATCAATCCACCTCATAGAGGGCCTTCCTCTCCTGCGCCGTCCCTCTACCCTCCCAAGCATGATGTCTCTCTCCAAGGACTGGTCTCTCCTCACTACATGTCCGAAGTAAGTTAGACGGAGCCTCAGAATCCTTGCCTCCAAGGAGCCACCCGGTTTAACCCTCTCCAGGACAAATCTATCTGTTTTCCTAGCAGTCCATGGTATTCTCAGTACTCTTCTCCAGCACCACAGCTCAAAGACATCAGTTCTCCTTCTATCCTCCTTGGTCATTGTCCAACTCTCTGATGCATAACAGGTGATTGCGAAGACTATGGCCTGTATCAGACACACCTTAGTCTCCAGAGAGACACCACTGCTCTTCAGCACTTTGGAGAGGTCCCTAGCAGCAGACTTTCCCATGGTAATGCGCCTTTTAATTTCCTGGCTGCTGGTGCCAAGACTGTTGACTATGGAGCCAAGCAGACTAAAGCTGTGTACAATCTCAATCTCTTCACTATCCATCCTGATGCTGCCGATTGGTCCAGTGGTGAGAATCTTTGTCTTCTTGACATTGAGCCTCAATCCATATTGGAGGCTGCAGTCCTTGACACTCTGCAGCAGGTGCTTCAGGTCCTCCTCAGTTTCAGCAAGCAGGGTTGTGTCATCCGCATAACGCAGGTTGTTGATAAATCGTCCACCAATCCTGACCCCACATTTCTCCTCATAGAGCCCAGCCTCCCGGATAATCTGTTCTGCATATAGGTTGAAGAGGTATGGAGATAGGATGCATCCCTGGCGTACGCCCTTCCCAATTTTGAACCATGCAGTGTTCCCTTGCTCTGTTCTGACGACTGCCTCCTGGTCCAAGTATAAGTTTCGCATTAGAATGATCAAGTGTTCTGGATCAAGCGATCTGTAGATTATAGATGATTATAATAATCCATATAAAAACCACAAGAACTGATACACAAGAGTCTATCAGTAAAAGTGTACACAGCAAAAAAGAAAACAAAAGAGTACATAGCAATGTGGCAGAACACTTAAGTAAATATAAAAAATCATTTATAGTTCTGTACATTAGCAATGAATAATCCTAAAAAATGAAAGAAAATACTTTTGATCAGAACAACATTATAAGAAAATATTTACAATCCTAGAGGCATGCAGTTTGAATCCACCAGATGCTTTGCTGCAGAAGGAGGGGCAATCTCCTCCATACCAGTCGGATCCTTTTCGATGGTACACATACACAAGATAATAATAATAAAAAAAAGAATAAAATATTTAGGAATGACATGAGTATAGATGCTTTTCTCTATATTCAGTGATTTTTAACTATGAATATATCTCACTACAAATCTTTATATTCAGTTTTCCAAAGAGTAACAATGGATATCATTGCTGGTATTCACATGGATTTTGGCTGCAGCTATGAATAGCAGAAAAGAGGGGTACTTTTATTTTATTGACCATCCAAACACATTTGACTCTATAGATCTTAACAAATTATGACTAACATTGAGAAGAATGTGAATCCAGAAAACATAATTGTACTAATGCAGAACCTGTACATGGACAAAAAAGTTGTCTTGTTCTAACAGATCAAGGGCTTACTGCATAGTTTAGTATCAGAAAGATGTTCATGGGAGTTGTATCTTTCCATAATTCCTGTTCAATCTGTATACTGAACAAATGCTTTGAAAAGTTTTACTATATTAAGAAGAATATGGCATCAGGAGTAGAGGAAGTTCAGTCAATAACCTGCGTTTTGCAGATGGCACCTTTGTTGAAAATGTAGACTTGAAGAACCTTCTGAAGAAGGGAAAAAACTATAGTCTTAAGTATGGGTTACACCTTAACTTCAAGAAAGGAAATATCTTCACAGTTGGACAAATGTTGTTGTTGTTGTTATGTGCCATTGAGTCTCTTGTGACTCATAGTGACCCTATGTACAACAGCCCTAAATTCTACTCTGTCCTGTGCCAGTTGCACTGTCTCTGACACTCCCATCCCGATTATCCCAGTCACTGAATCATTCCACCTCATAGAGGACCTTCCCCTCCTACACTGTCCCTCCACCCTCCCAAGCATGATGTCCTTCTCCAGTGACCGGTCTCTTCTCACAACATGTCCAAAGTATGTTAGACGGAGCCTCAGAATCCTTGCCTCCAAGGAGCCACCCAGTTTAACCCTTTCCTGGACCAATCTGTTTGTTTTCCTAGCAGTCCATGGTACTCTCAATAATCTTCTCCAGAATTGGACAAATAGCACATTATAATAAATGGAGAAAAGATTGAAGTTATCATGATATAATTTTAATTGAGATCCCCAAGCAACACCTATGGTAGCAACCTCAAGATACCAGAACACTTAATTTTGTTGCACAGATATGATGTCATGTACCTCTCTAAAGGGCTATAAGTTACCAGTTTTTAAGAATGACTTGCATTTGACCTACACCATGATACATGCATTTGCATAATGTGCATGTGTAACCCATTGAACAATAACCAAGAAACAACCAAATAGTGATAGTGATATTTAGATTGTGGTGCTGGTGAATAAGGTTGACTATCCTACAGACTACTAAAATAACAAGTCTATTTTAAAGGAAATGCAACCATGTTGCTCCTTGGAGGCAAAGATGGTGAAAATTCATCTCACTTACTTTGAACAGAGGTACCAGTCCTTGAAAAAAACGCATCGTGCTTGGAAACTTAAAAGGTCAATGAGAGAGAAAGGCCTTTAGGAAGAAGAACTGACACAGTGACTACCCTAGTGAGTTTGAACATGGCATGGATGTAAGGATGGCACAGGATAGAGAAAGGTTTAAATCTTTTGTTCATAGGGTTGAGTTGGAGTTGACTCGATGACACCTAACAATGACAACTTTGTCATTTCACTCACCGAGATAAAAGGAACAAGTTCTCTCAAGACAGAGTGAGGGAGGAAAAAAACCATTCACCCCAATTTCAAATGGTTTCATACTGTATAGTTTTATTGTTTCAGTGGTGAAATCCTAGAGATTAAGAACAATTAGTAGTCGATGAGGTTGAGTAGCAAAGTAAGGGTAGCCGTACTGTCTACACAACATTTGCATGATAAATGTTGATGATGAGACAGTTCTGTTTATTAATTATGATAGTAGTTACATTAAAGTGCGTGTATAATGGAAATGTAAAGACAGAATACATACACAGAGATGCATATATACACACACAGGCACACACACATACTCATTTTCATAATGAATTTATGTAAATTTTGTGAAATTTCAGTAAGCTATAATGGATTATATGAATATAATCCAAGAGAGTACCACAGGGAAATATTGGATGAAGGGTACATAAAGTTTGCCAGTATTATTTCTTAAAACTTATGAATCTATGAAAAAAAGAGTGACCCATACTACTTTGTTGTTTTTCACCTTCACTATCATTTGCTATCCACTGTCATTTTACCTAGAGTTCTTTTCTCCGTCAGTCTATCTTTTTTCAGTTGTTGAGTGGAAGCTTGCAAACCAGTTTATTTTTCATGCACATTTTCATAAAATATTAGTTATAATAGCCACAATATAAATCAATCACCTTTCCCTCATTTTTTCTGTATTTTATCCCTTCCTATTTTAAGGACCTTTTCTCTGAGTTGATCTTTTGACTTTAAATGTTGGTCATACTAAGGAGGAGTGCTGCCACTTTGTAGGCCTGTTGTTGAGCCACATGAGGGAGTTGTGTTCTGAGTTTGAAGTGTGACTAAGTGCTATAATGTCAGAGGTTCCTCCCGTTTCTGTAGGACCAATAAGGTTGTTCTTTTTTCTTCTTAGGTTTGGGTCCACGTTTTTCATCCATTCTACACAGTCATCTTCCACTGTGATGCCTTTTAGAGTGTTGAGTGGTTGTAACCAGGCACAACTTAGTTCTCCATTAACTTTTTGGGTTGTTTTTGTTATTACAATTATTGTACAACCAACCATACTCAAATTTAACAAATTTCCCTTGTAGAATGAGGTAGTGCTAGTGTCATTCTTCACATTACATAGCCATACTTGCTATCCTTTTCCAATTTATTTCTACATTATTAACAGAAACCCAGTGTCTACTAAACCAGCCCCTGTTTATTTTTAACCTGTTTTTGTTTAGGAATGTAAAACTCAAAATAACATTTTTTACTAAAATAAGAAAATAACTTTATTTAATTAAATTTAATTTAAAAATAATATTAAAAAGTTCACTTAAAATAGTTTAAATATAACATAATTTAAAACCATTCTTCTTGTTTCCCTGTGTTGTCACTTTTAAGGAATATGTATGGTTTTAGTTTCACTAAAATGTCATAACTTTAAAATAATGCTATTCCCTTCTCCCACTCTTCCCCCTCATTAAGTATTGACTGCTTTTGGTCATTATCATTGGAAGAAAAATTCACAGTTAAAATCTTTATTGTCCTGAAATTAAAAGTTAAATGGGATGTTATGGTTGTTACTGGTAGTAATTCTTGATTAAAACATATCAGATAAACACACACAATCTGTTTCACGATTTAGAGTTGATTGCTTAGTTTATGACAGATTGCTAATGTGTGTTTAAAAAGGAAACAGTATTTTCCACTATACATTTTAATTTATAAACTATATATTTCACATTAAAAAAAGTTCTCCTTGCACTATGGGAAGAAGTGAATTGAAGTAGTGACTTCAGTATTTTTGACAGGACACATAAGGAAGAATGCTTATATATTATAGCAATTAAAGACAATTCATATTTGTGGTTTGGGCATAAATGTGTAAAAATTATACCCATCTATCTTATTACATTTCCTCTATCCTCCCTGAGGAGTTTACTATGTACTTTATCTGTAATTGTTGCCAGTATTCTATCATGTTCCCACTGGGCTTCTAGTGCAAAAAAATCTTATCCTCTTGATGACAGAGCTTGCCTGAATGATTTCATGCTCCTAGCATTTTTGTTCACGGGAATTAGGGGCAAAATGTAACTACAGCTGAACAGAGAGTCTATTTTTGTAATTTTGGAGTTTAGGCTCTGTTATTGGAACTAAATGAAGAGATGCAGGTGTTCTCCAGTCCAAACCCTTTGGGAGTTTTGATGGTAGATGCTTGAAAAGAAAATGCATGTGTTTCCAGAGTCAAACAGCAGCTGTGAGAAAAGGATTTATGTTTTTCTCAGAACTTTGGGATTTCAAAATGTTACATTTAATCACAAGCACAGAAAGGGGAGCAAATGTTAAAGATGTTACGCATAAAAGTAGGTTTACTGATTTCTTTACCATACGGACTAGTTGTGGGAATATAGGAACAAAGTGATTTTTAATCATAGTATAAACAATTTCTAAAAGCTTGTAATAGTTGGCAGGACATGACCTTTTTTTAGAAGATTGCACTTATAGCAGAGTATTTTTTTAAATATTTTACTGATATATATAGGTATATATGCATGTGAACACACAAAGTGAAAGAAGGGTAGAGAAAATATGTATTAAAACACTTTAATTATAACTTTGGTTATAACTTTTTTTGGTTATAACTTTGTTAAGGAAAAATTAATATTTTATGGTAATACAGCACACTGTTTTCAAATAGTTATTTAAATTTTCCTTTATGAAATAATGAAACTGGGTTGTGATTGATTCTCAAATTTATCCTAATTGTCATGGATGCCATTATCATGGATGTTTTACATTTGTCTTTTTTTTTTCTTTTTCTTTTTTTTTAAATTTATTTTTGTGTGCGTGTACCGTCAAATCAAATCTGACTGGTACAGGAGGAGATTGTCCCTCCTTCCCCGGCAGAGCATCTGGTGGATTTGAACCGTGCGCCTCTGGGATTGTAGTTGCAGTTCCTTGCCACTATGCCACCAGAGCTCCCCTACATTTGTTTTTTTAAAAAATATAATAATTATTTGTATATTCATTTACCCATTGACTATCCATAACAAGCCTTTTATGTAAAGAAATTATACGAATCGAAGAGTCTATTTTAAAGAAACTTCTAGTGTATTGAAGAGGTAGATACAACCAACCACAACAAAATGAATGAATGGTCACACTTTCTTTGGTTCAGCTTCATCTGCTCTAAGTGGTGTTACTTTGAGGAAGTCAGACTTTCCGAGTATTAATTTGTCATCTGTATTATTAAAATAATCAGGTATTTCTGTTTTCTAAGATTGTTGGGAATGTTAATCGGTATATTCACAAATAACATTTCAAAGCAAGAAACAATCAAAATTTTACGTATTACTGTGAAATACCTTTTATTAATCATTTAGTTATTCAAGAAGTAAGGTTTTGCTCTGTTGTGAGTTTTTCCTTTGCTTCCTTGTTCTTTGCATTTCAGCTGATCTCTATACATTTTCACTTTCCGTCAAATTCCCATTTTAGATCTGTGAGTATCCAGTTCTGTACCTAGTCTCAGATTCAAACCTCTTTCTTCTAGAAAGCATAATACTAGGAGTTAGGAGCAGTTACAGTAGTAACAGGAAATTGGTTTACTTGCTCCCTGAGTCTGGAAATGAGCCATGGGGAGAAGTCTCTTGGACCTTATGGGTGACCATTTGTTTCCCTCATTTGTGGCTTAGTTCAACATTTTTGCATATTTTACTGTTCAGTTAAAACTCAATTCATAGTAAAGAAGTAGTATCTTCATGAATTAATAGTAAATTTGTATACGAGGAAGATTTCAGATTGTGGTTGAATACAAATGAATTTCAATATAAAATATGTAATGTTTTCAAATTTATTTAAAGTATATTTTATAAGACTTAAAAAGTTTCATTATTTTTATTTTTGCAGCTTATTTTTTTGCGTTTAAGGTCTACTACCATTAATCTTGTTTCTTTTCTACATTTTAAAGTTGAGTATAGAGTGACTCTACACAAAAGACAAAGAAATCTTAGTCTTAGACAAAAGAGTAGAAGTCTTAGTGAGTCAGTGAGAGTTGGTTCATAAAATAGTTGGAGATGGTAATCATAGAAATGTTTGCTCCTTACCCCACGTGTATCATCCCCTAAAAGAGACACCTTTAGTTTAATAAACTTGATTTCACAGGAATTTTGTGTTGTTCTGATTAAAAGTACAGTAATATATATATAAATGAATCATCTTTATACTATCCTTTGTATTTAAAATAAATAATGAGAGGCAGTTAATGTGTGAGAGTGTATGGGGGGAGGACACCCCATATTTAAACATACTCTGCAGAGCCTCAAAAAAATATTAACAGGACAAACACCAGGTAGACAAAGCATTACGTAATGAAGGAATCATCAGTGGGTTGCAGAAAGTGTGTTATTGAACCATGGCTGTAACTTTTGGAGCACTGTTGTAAAGAGGACTGCCAAAGCAAGAAACGGATGGTGATTAGGGTACACATACAATTTCAAATCACAAAATTTCTGAATTAGTTCTGTGGTGCATCTGAGATGGTCAAGAGGTACAGTGGAAGTAGTGCTCTGCTATAAACCTTATTCTACCAATAGTCAAGTGCTTCAGTTTTAATCCCTGATACAAATTTAAGCCTTTTTTCAAAGAGCATAATTATGTTTTATTTTCAACTTCCTCTTATTTTTGTTCTTACTCTATTTTTGTTAGCATCACATTTAATCATGCCCTTTGATTTTTAAAAATTTTATTTATTTTTTTTGTGTGTGTTCTGTCAAATCAGGTCTGACTGGTACAGGAGGAGGTTGCCCTCCTTCTCTAGCAGAGCATCTGGCAGATTCGAACCACGTACCTCTGAGATTTCAGTGCAGCTTCTTGCCACTAGGCCACCAGAGCTCCCAATCATCCCCTTTTAAGTACTACACTGTTTCACCATACTGCTTTGCAGTCCATTATAACTATTTATATTTTTTTTCTTTTGAGACTGAAAGTTCTCAAGGATGAGGACTATGTGAATACGTAATGAATTTAATATAGGGTAAAAAAAATGATTGTTTCCTTTTTATCATTTCAGTGTAACTTTATTGGCTACAAGCCTTTAGTTTAATTCTAAATTACTTTGTGCGAAAAAAAAATGTATCTGATGTCTGCCTTTTTAGAAATAATTGCTGAAACTCTCGTGAAAAACAAATAAGATAAAATAGTGTTTCTATACACAGAGAAACACATTTTGAGGATTTTCTTTAACACACTGATTATTAATAAGGAAACCGGGCAGGAATTATAACAAGCTTTAAAAAATTTTTCGTGTCTAGGTTTAGAATACAGAAATAAATATGGGAAAGTATGGAAAACTCTCTTCTTCTACAATTGAATAGTGAGCTCATTTGAGTTTCTATGAAATAAAATTTGTTTACATTTTTATGATCAAGATATATTTTACATTTTCTTCAAAAGCATTGAAAGGTACAGATCCCAACCAGAACCATACTCAGATAACCAGGAAGGACACCCTGCAAACAATGCAAAGCTCTCCACTGAAACACTTTTTCCCCTCTCAAGCCTTACTAAATGCCAGATGGTAAGGCTATTTTTAGCAGTGCATGGTTTAAATATAGAGGCAGGTCAAAAGTAATTTTGTGGAGCTAACATGCACTACATGGGGGGGGGGGGAATAAGGGAACATTATGACCAGCAGAGGGCAGTGATGAAGCAACTGTTTCCTCAATGGCCAAGGAGGAACTATTGATTATTGAATAATCCTGGGGGTATTCCATAGAGTTAAACTTCAGTTTGTCTTTTAAAATTGTGTCATACTAAGTTCTCTTCAGCCTGTTCCGTTATTGGTTTCTGGAAGTTAACTAGAATAAGACTTTTACTTTGTTTTGGTTTTTCAAGTAAATTTGTGAAATGTTTTAACGTGGATTTTGTGAAGCAAAGAATATATTCAAACTTTATAAAATACCTTTTTAGAGAAAAATATTAGTACAAAAATATGTCAGAAGTTATTTATATATATGAAATTTTATATCGGTGTGTTATTTATTCTGTTGTATTTTTTATGGGAATTATTGTGATGTTATAGTCCCTCAAGTCAACTATGACTCATAGTGACAGTTTGAACAATGGCTCTGAATCTTGCCCTGTCCTAAGCCAGACCCTCCATCTCTGACACTGCTGACCCATGGCCGCAGTCACCGTGTCATCCCTCTCATCCAGGGTCATCTTCTCTTAACCTGACCTTTACCCTTTCAATCATTGTGTCCTTCTCCAAGGACTGGGCTCTACTGACATCATGCTCAAAGAATGTGAGACAGAGTTTTATAATCCTTGGCTCTCAGGAACAACCTGGTATTCTCCCTCTCCAGGACAGACCTGTTTGTTCTCTTGGCGGTCTGTGACATGTTCAGTATTCTTCTCCAGCACCACAGCTTAAAGGCAACATTAAATATTTATAATTTCCTAAACGGTAAGATTCCTTTCTTCATATGTGAAAATCACATTTTATGTATTTCTTCCCCTTATAGATGGAAATCTAAAATATTATGAGAATAAGAGAATGTTATATAAAAGTAAATTGTTATTGTTGTTCTTCTGTGCCATCAAGTTTGTGACTCACAGAGACGCTATGTACAACAGCTCTGAAGCCTGCCATGTTCTGAGCCAGTCTCACTGACTCCCACACGTCTACCTGCATTGCCCTTGTTACTGTATCAGTCAATCTCATTCGGGGTCTTCCTCTCCTGCGCTGTTCTTCACCCATCTGAGCATGATTTCCTTCACCAAAGATTGTCCCTCTTAGCCACATGTCCAAAACATGAGAGATGGAGCTTCAAAATCCTAGCCAATTATATGTAAAAATAGGGAGCACTGGTGACCTAGTAGCAAAGGAGCTGCACCACAATCCCTAAGGCATGTGGTTCAAATCCACCAGCAGCTCCATGGGAGAAGGATGGGCAGTCTTCTTCTGTGCAATTAGCTGCCTCTGAAAAATCTCCCTAAGGGTCAACTATGGGTCATTTCCAGCTGGATGGCATACAACAACAATACAGGTAAATAATAGCAAAATTTAAAAACAACAACACCACCACACTAATATGCTATAGAGTATGAACAAAAGACACCAAACTGAAAAATACATATGATCAAGAAACACTGAAGAATTAGATTAACAGAGGCTAAAAATGAATTTTAAAACTATAATAAGGAGCTCTTTTTATTTGTAGAATTAATAGATATATAATATCTGAGCAAGCTGACAAGTGGATAACAAGATAACAAGAGTACCTTCTTACATGTTTAGGAAGGACGTGAACTTATGCCAGATTTATTTGGCATAAATTAGTGTTTATGCTTATTTGGCATAAATTAGTGTTTATGCCTCTTAAGTCGCAGGTGACTCGATGGCACATAACAACAGCAAACAACAATTTCACTTGTGGGATTATGGCCTAAGGAAATAGTATTTGCATTTAAAGATGTGTTTAAAGTATAAAGGTACTTATATCAGTTTATATGTTGTATTTTTAAATCATAATAATTTTTTGTTGTCTACTAATTGAAAAACTATAAATTAATTCACATTATCTTCAAAAAAGCTACATTTTAAGTCAGCCAGTTTAGTACTTATAGTAACAGGGAAATACTGGCCAGTTTATTTTAGATGTAAATTGCTTCTTAATCTTCTTGGTCTGGAAACTTGACTGAATTCTACCGTGTTGGTATTTGAAATACTTACTGGTAGTATAGTTTCCAGCACCAAACAATAGAAAAGTTACTGTAGTTCAGCAAGATTGATAGAGGAGTGGTAGAATTGGATATTGTTATAATTAAGTTGCTTTGTGGAAAAATTTATTTTAAGGAGAGATTTTTTTTGAAAGAAAAGATATGTTTCAAATGATCAATTCTTTAGAGCTAGTGAATGGAAGAGCTACTAGGCAGAAAAGATGGGACATTCCTCTAGTCTCGTGGTCTTTTTACTATGTAAATTAATCAAATAGGCCATTTTTAGGTGACTAGGCAGTTATTTTCATTCATTCAACACATTGATGTGCTAGAACGTTGAGATGCGATAATGAAGGAGACCCTATTGTTTCTAGGGAGCACATTGTTCATTGTTAGAGATGTACAGATAAAGCAGATAATTCAGTAGTAGCCAAAATGCTGCCACAAAATGAAGTAGTTTGAGCTTACATTAAAGGAAACTCTTATCTCAGTCAATGGGAGTTGGGAAAACGTTCTGGGGTGGGGGTGGGGGGCGGAATCATGTCCAAAATGTGACCTCCCTTATAGACTGAAAGAGATTGGGGTTGAGGAAATGAAATACTTTTTTGTGCATCTGTGGCTTAATATGTGGTGGGAGTTGGAGAAAAGACTGAGGAGGAGATAAGCAAGTCATTACATGATGCCTTAATAGTCATTTGAAGCTATTTATACTAAGTATTAAATGGTGATTGAGTAACCAAATTTGGCAGCTGTACTGATAAAGATAAAAATCCTGGATGCAGGGAGAATGTTGCAATGGCAGCATAGTAATATCAGTAGAGAGAATTACAATCGATGTGTTGTTGCAAAAGGAGCCAGTACGTCATCGGGGTGGCAAGTTTGACGTATGCTCACTTCATAAATGGCAACTGTCCACATCAGTAATATCCATAGCAGAAAATAGATAGCTGCTTGGTCAGACATGCCACCTTACTTGCTCCTGCATCTCTATCTACCAGTCACTGGGTTCAATATTTGTTGTTGACTCACAGACATTACTTATAGTTATGGTACCAAAAGTGAGATTTATTAGGAACTGAAAGAGGCAAAGAATATCTCCCAAAGCAATATCAGATTTTAGCCCAGCAGTCCCAGGTCACAATTCCTCAATTAGTCCAGGCTCTGGATTAAGTTCAACAGCTTTTCCTTTCATCATCTGGCGAAAAGAACAGAATCTTTAAACTGTGGCCTTTATCTCAGGGCTCCTCTGGTTACAACTTGCCAAAGTTTCTTTGTAGCCATGCCACAGTGTCATCACCACCATCACCAGGATGACACCACTAGGGTCTCAGTCTTACTAGGATCTTGCTCCAGTCTCCAAGTCTTGCTGTTCTGTGTGGAAAGCACTTTTTCTCTTAACCTAGTCCCACAGCTAGTGGTGATTTGGAAGACCATGTGTCTACAGTTAAGGTTGCTGGAGACCAGTAATACTATTGTAATGTCTAGAAAAGCCAGCTTTTAAGCTAACTTTGCAGTTGCAGTAAGCAGATAAATTGAATAATGGCTAAGGGAGAGGACATTAATTGGTGAACACCTAATGTTTGATATAGAAAGCTGACTGGATAATAAAGTGCTTTCATTGATATAGTGAATTAGAACCAAGTTTTATCAAGGATATTAGAGGCAATTGATGTAATATAAAAAAATTTATTGAGCTTTTGGTATGTGCCACGTATAATGTTAAATAGTTTACATAGGATCCAGAAAGTTGGGTTCTAGAATGTTGTTGTTGTTGTTGTTATGTGCCTACGAGTCGTTTGCAACTCATAGTGACCCTATGCACAACAGCCCTAAACCCTGCTCTATCCTGCGCCAACCGCACTGCCTCTGGCACACCCATCCCGATTACCCCAGTCACCGAATCAATCCATCTCATAGAGGGTCTTCCCCTCCTGCGC
>NW_006400020.1:2475858-2545342 GCF_000299155.1 Elephantulus edwardii | reverse complement strand
CCATATTGTAGGCTGCAGTCCTTGACACTCTGCAGCAGGTGCTTCAGGTCCTCTTCAGTTTCAGCAAGCAGGGTTGTGTCATCCGCATAACGCAGGTTGTTGATAAATCGTCCACCAATCCTGACCCCACATTTCTCCTCATAGAGCCCAGCCTCCCGGATAATCTGTTCTTGCATATAGGTTGAAAAGGTATGGAGATAGGATGGCTTCCCATTCTTCTCAGTGTCAGTCACAGTTTGTTATGATCCACACAGTCAAATGCCTTTGCATAATCAATGAAACACAGATAGACATTCTAGAATACATACTCTTAATCATTATGGCAAAGACTGTAGGTGAAATCACTAATTATTCAGTTCATTGACTCCATTTTATTTTAGTCATTGAGTATTTAATTTTGATATAGCACTGGTCTGTCCATTTGCTGTACAGAGGTAACTCGTGGTTGCTGTGGTGCTAAACACTGACACTGATGTGTCAAATGCAATTGTGGTTACCCATAGTGGATAGTGTTTGATGGAGCTCTCAGATTAAGATAGGCTTGGAAGCAGAAGTAGCATATAGTTCCAAAATAGCTTGCCTCCAGAAACTCTATGAATTTAGAGAAACAATGAAAGTTAGACAAGTGTTCAGTTCCTTTGTTCATAGGGTCACTATGAGTTGTCTAGGACTCATTGGCACTTAAAAACAGCATTTAATTTTAGTCATTGCTTACAAGACACTGCAAGATTGTTATTAAAAGATATTCAGTATATCATTTGGTCAAATAGTAGAGGCTCTTTTGTCCACTCATATATGTTGTTTTGTTCTGTCAAGTGGATTTTCAGAGACAGTAAGTCACAAAGGAGGAGATACCCCATCCATCTCTTGTATATAGCTATTTCTAAAAGTAATTTTGCCTTTTACATAAACTGTAATTCATCAGAGGAAGAGCAATTGTGTCATTGTTGGGGAGAAACTTTGGGAAGATATAACTAGAGGAGCCCTGAGATAAAGGACACAGTTTCAGAGTTCAGATAGCTGCTATTTGAAATGGGATAAATGGAGGAACTGTTAGTTTAAATGAATGGTTTTACAAATGCCCAGATTGTGTTATTTTAAATATTTGGTTATTCTTTTTAGTCCCAAATTTATTATTATAAAATATAAATTTCTTGTTAAAAACTTTATCATTAGGTAATTGTCTATAACAATTGTCTATCTAAAGTACTTTAGTATTATAATTAAAAGATCTAATTTTTAAAGTTTTCAAGTTTAAAATACAGTTGTAAAATACAGAATAGTTAGAAAAATCATTATAACTTTTGCCTCCAGGACAAACTTTTTGAAATAATATATTGGAACTATTAGATTATATTTTGTATGTCGTTTAGCTTGCTATTAAGTATTAAGTAGAATTTGATTTTTAAACTTTGAAAAAAAATGCTGAAGTTAATAAAGCTGCTTTATTGGATTCATTGTTAACAAAGCATGGCATAAGTCAGCCTGTGAAAGGGATGACTTAACACAACTGTTGATGCATTTGGAGTGAAACATCTTTATCAAGTTAATACCAGAAGCAGTCATGCCCTACTTGAATTACTCATTTATAATAGCTGAGCAGCAGCCTGCATGTGGACTTTGAAATCCTGGGAAAATAAGATGCCTGCCTATATCCAAATGTTGAAAGCCTTTTTCTTTTCAACAGCTGGAAAAATGTTGAGCTCCAGTGTCATATGCTAGGTTTTGGGCCTTCAAGGATATGTGATAATTTTAATTACTGACTGGCTTTATCCATTGCTTTTAATTATTATAGCCTTTGTGGTAAACCTCTGATGTTTATAGTTTAAAAGATCACATTTACATACTATGTATTTAAAATTAATAAAAATTAAACAAAAGAAGTTGGATTTTTTTGTGTTGTTCATGTTTACCACATGACTGAGAACATGAAATAATTTTAAATATCAAAATAACAGATAAGATTTTAAAATAGAAATTATTTCTTTTTAAATAGAATCTAAAATGTATTTGTCCCTAAGGTTAAAAAAATAAACTATTTAGTGTGCTGTAAATTTTATAAGTTAGGTCCCTTTCTATGCAGTTTCTGTTATTTTATTAAAATAAGACAATGGTTTATTTTAATGACAACTACTTAGAAACAAATCAACTACACCTATTCTTCACTTACTGATTCACTTATTCATCACTTTGTTGTCTTCCATATCGTATTTACAAATATAGTTAAGAAAATCTGCTGACTTTTTCCTCATTAAGGATGTGTATGTGATAATAATTCCTCAAGAGGAATGCTAACTATGGCAGTTAATATTAATGTGTTGGCTTGGTTGGGTCACTGTCTCTGTGGTTGACAGCTATAGAATAGTGTAATTTGTTCTTTGTGTAATGATGTAATTGTTCATTTTGTAATCTGATATATCATCTTCTGTTACTCATAACTCTTGAGTTTTGCATTATGACTTGGTATTTAGTACCTAATCAAGTTCATATGTGAGGAGTGGGTATAATTGATTTTGTTTCACTATTTTTTTGATCCTTGATTCAAAAAGAAATTTTAGAAAATATCCTTAAAAAGTTACCCTTGTGACAATAAGATTTTTCTTTAATTATAACTCTAAAATGTAGTCTTTGAGTAAATAATTGGGTGCTCGCTCTCATTTTTTTCTTAATCTTTAAATAGCTACTATACCTGTCACTGAATACTGTTGTATTGTCTGTTGTATAAAGGGACCACTTTAAAAAGGGCATAATTTATCAACTTGATATAAATGAAGTTAATTTGTTATTAATATTTATTACAATATTTTTCTATCATATGACTATTAAATGAGTGCTGTAATAAAAATTGGTGTGTTGTAACAATGTTGAAAAGATGAAATAAATGATGGAAGGAACCAGGTGGGTTAGGATATTGATGAAGTTAGGTTTCTTTTATTTATTTGTTTTTAAGATTGTAGTTTTGGTAGAATTAAGACCAGTTTCTTTTTATCAGTTGATCTGTTAAAAATATTTGTCAGTTTTAAAATGTGTGAGATATCATTAACAAATCATTAATGATCATATTATTGACACAATATATTTGTGCCTTACAAAGCACGTTTTAGAGATCTAATTGTTGAACACTTGAAAAAGGTTATAAAGTTATATAAAAATTTAATGCTTGGGAGGGTGGAGGGACACCGCAGGAGGGGAAGACCCTCTATGAGGTGGATTGATTCAGTGACTGGGGTTGTCGGGATGGGTGGGTCGGAGACAGTGCGATTGGCACAGGACAGAGCAGAGTTTAGGGCTGTTGTACATAGGGTCGCTATGAGTTGCAAGCAACTTGACGGCACACAACAACAGCAATAACATATGATAATTACATATGACAGAACTATAAAGCGTAAATGGCAAAGATGTAATGGAAGCATATTATTTGAAAAATGTAGGCACTTCACACAGATTTGTTTTTTCTTTTGGAAAGCCGTGATATGGACATTTGTACTGTCTTCATTATCTTGCTATTGTGAACAGTTCTATTTTCTTTGGGGTGTATTCCTAGCAGTGGAATAGCTAGGTCATACTGTTCAGCTTTTTGAGGAAATATCAAATTACTTTATAGAGAGGGTAAACCGTTTTACAGTCCTACCAAGAGTACCTGAGAGTTCCAATTTCTCCATCATCTCCAACATTTATTTTTTTTTAATTATACTAATTTATTTCAGACAAGATTCTTCCATTTTTCCTCACTCCCTCTTCTATCAAATTGTACAACCTCATGATTAATCTCTCCACCCCACCCACATCCTCATCCCTCTGCTTCCTTCCTCCCCTCTTGTTGGCTCCTCATACTCATTTTACAATAACAGTTTTATGCAATATTTGTCCTTGTGGAACTGATTTAGTTCACTCAGCATAATGCTCTCCAGTCCCTCCCAAGTTAGTTAGTAATTTACAAAATCATTGCTTCTGTGTGCTGCATAGCATTTCATTGTGTGAATGTACCATAATTGCTCAATCCATTCTTTTGTGGTTGGACATCTGGGCTGTTTCCATGTTCTTGGGATGGTAAATAACACTGCTATGAACCTTGATGTACAAGTCTCTGTGCCTCAATTCTCATTTTCTCAGGCTATATTCTAAGTAGTGGAATAGCTGGATCATAGGGAATTTCTATGTTCAGCTTTTTGAGGAAGCGCCCAACTGCCTTCCAGAATGATTATACCATTTTACAATTCCATCAACAATGTATAAGAGTTCCTATCTCTCCACATCCTCTCCAACATTTATTACTTGTCCTGTTAAATTTTGCCACTGTTACTGGAATGAGATGGTATCTCATTGTGGTTTTGATTTGCATCGCTCTTATTAGCAATGATTTTGAGCATTTCTTCATGCATCTATCTGTTGGCCATTCAAATATCTTTCTCTGTGAAAATTCTTTCCATGTCTTTTGTCCATTTTGTAATTGTGTTATCAGTCCTTTTTCTTGCTTGCTGTCCTGTTAAACTTTGCCATTGCTACTGGGGTGAGATGGTTTCTCATTGTAGTTTTTATTTGAATGTCTCTTAGTGTGTTGTTATGTGCCTTCGAGTTGCCTGTGACTCATGGCGACCCTATGTACAACAGCTCTGATGCCTGCTCTGTCCTAAGCCAGTCTCACTGACTCTGAAACACCCACCCTATTGCCCAACTCACTGTATTAATCCATCTCATCCAGGGTCTTACTCTTCTGTGCTGTCCCTTCACCCTTCCGAGCATGGTATCTTTTTCCAAGAATTGGTCCCTCCTGGCCACATGCCCAAAGGAAAAATTTATGAAACCTATGAACTCAGTCCTATTGTGTGTCATCCTGACAATCTCACACACTCAGGCTTATTACTGTAGCCACTGTGTCGGTCTACCTGATTGAGAGTCCTCCTTCACTGTCCCTTCACTTTTCCAAGTATAATGTCCTTTTCTGAGGACATTGAGATAATTCCGTTTTCTTCCTATTACTTCTCTTTTTATTGCTCTATACTCTCTAGTCAGATTACTAGAATTTACTTTAGATTCTTAGTACTTTAGAATTTTCTTGCAGAATGTCACTGAAAGCTTTACTAATTGAGTAACATAAGGAAAGGTGTTAATGTTCAAAACAAGTGGAGAAGAAATTGAAATAAAGAATGCCAACATTATTTTGCAAAACTGATTCTGGTGCAGACTTCTCTGTGACACACAGTTTTTTAGCCTTATATAACTGTTGGCATTTTCTTTATTGTAGTATGTTCTTTCAAGGAATTGGGCTGGTATTAAGAATATAGAATTCTAAAAAAGGGGAAGAGAATATAGAATGCTTGAAATATTTTAAAAGCTGATGGATTAAAGAATCAATAAATATAAAGATGAAATGCCAATCCATATATACCTTTTTCTGTGTCTAGTGAGTTTGATGCAGTGACTGAAATTTATTTTTTAGATATCTCCTTAAGACTATCTGTTTTATTCATATTAATGTATTTGTGTTTATCTGTAGTTTGCCATAATTTTCGAATAAATTTTTATGCATGAATGTATTATTTCTTATAATATTGTTGTTAGGTGCCATAGAGTTGTAGACAGTTCATAGCCACCCTATGAATGAAAGGCCTGAGCACTGTTCATAGAGTTTCCGGAGGCAAGCCATTTTGGAAGCAGATCTCACTCCTGCTTTCAGGCTTGTTTTAATCAGGAAGCTCAAGCAAACACTGTCCACCATGGGTGGCCATTATCTCATTTGGCACATCAGCATCACAGTGTTCAGCATCACAGCAACCACGAGTTACCTCTGTACAGCAATGCACAGACCAGTGCTATACCACTTAGAAGAATGATAGAAAAACAATTTGAACCTGGTCTGAGAGCCACAGACTAGAATTGCTTACCTTCGGCTTGGTAGCATCACTTTCTGTCCACTCGGCCAACGTAGCTCTCCCTAGTGGTTAAAGTCTTGGGCTTTAAATTCAAACTGAATCTTACGTCTATTTAATACTACCCATGTGCTCATGGACAAGTTTCAGAATTCTTTACTAATTCTGTTTTCTTATTGGAGTGCTTGTGGTGTTGTGTGCCATTTGCTTGATTCTTAATCATAGCAATCCAGTGTGACAGAGTAGAACTGTTCAAGTGTAGAACTGTTAAATCTTTCATTATTCCTCGGATCTACACCCAAACCCATGGAAGCCCTAGTCACTAAATCAAATTGTCCTGTATTGTATTAGGCAAATCTACTACCAAGGACAGCTTTAAAGTATTGTCACTTTAAAGCAAAAAATATGTTACTGTAAAGACCAGTGTGCTTCTGATCCAAGCCATATTTTTACCTCCTTTGTATGTATGTGTAGTAAGTTAGAAAATGATTAAGGTAGATCAAAGAAGAAAATGCCTTTGGCTTCTCTGGGAGAGAATATATACCATGGTGGGCTACCAGAAGAACCACACATCTGTACTAGAACAAGTGTAGTCACTGTGTTTCTTAGAGCAAGGTTGGTGACACTTGTGCGTGTTCTCTGAAGGGGCCAGTACCTGGAAGAAGATATATCGTGTTTCGAAAGGTAGAGCTTCAGACAAAAAGAGGAAGACTCTCAACAGGTGGAATTGACAGAATGATTACAGCACAGTGGAGATAAGAGGATGGTATAGGACTGGGTGGCTTCTGTCTGTTGCACATGTTCCTTATGGATTGGAGTCTGTTCTACTTACTGCATGTAACAACATCATCATCAAGAGGCAGAATCACCAAAACAGTAAGAACATCATTGTATAAATGTCATAGCTTTGTGAGGTAAATCCATTCAATGGAAGAGACATAATCTTTGTTTTCTATTTTTTTTGGAAGTCCATATTCTATCAGACTATACCTGATGATAAGAAGAAACAAAACTATTAATGAAATTCTTATTTTCTTTTGACACTTTAAAAAAATGTTCTCATGAACTAAAGCATTAAACTCTATGACTGAAAAGCATTCCATTTAAGGAGCTGCTGTTGTTGTTATGGGCCATCGAGTTGACTGTGACTCATAGTGACCCTTGTAACAGTAACCACGGAGCCTGCCCTATTCTGAGCCAATCTCATCTTCCCTATTGCCACTGTCACTGTCCATCTCACCTGGAGTCTTCCTCCCTTGCTCGTCAGTTTTCACCCTTCCACACGTGTCCTTTTTCAAAACAAGTCCCTCCTGGCAACATGTCCAAAGTATGTGAGACGGAGTTTCAAACTCCTTGCCTCTAAGAAACAACCTGGTTTTACTTTCTTCAGGATAGACCTGTTTGTTTTCTTGGCAGTCCATGGTACATTCAGTACTCTTCTCCCACACCACAACTCGAAGGCACAGATTCTTCTTCTGTCCTGCTTATTCATTATTCAGCTTTCAGATACATAGCAAGCAGTTGTGAAGATCACGGCCTATGCATCAGGCCCACATTTAGTCTCTAGCCTGACATCGTTGTTCTTAAGCAGTCTGGTGAGGTCCCTGACAACAAACTTTCCCAATGCAATTCATCTTTTGATTTCATGACTGCTGGTGTTAAGAGTGGTGATTGTGGATTCCAGCAAGATGAAATTGTTAACCTCAGTCTTTTCTCCATCTATTGCAATACTGCCAATTGGCCTAGTGGTGAGAATCTTTGTTTTATTGATGTTGTGATGCAATACATATTGAAGACTGCAGTCCTTGACCTGCAAAAAATGTTTCAAGTCATCCTCAGCTTCGGCGGTCAAGGTTATATCATCTATGTAAGCAAGTCATTGATGAATTGTCCTCAAATCCAGAAGCCATATTCTTCTTAATAAAGTCCAGCCTGATCTGTTTGGCATATAGTTTGAAAAGAATGGAGAAAACATGCATTCCTAACACACTCCTTTTGATTTTGAACCGTGGAGTATTTTCTGTTTGTAGACAGCTTCCTTGTCTAGGTCTAGCTTTCATGTGACCACAAAGTAAATGTATTTTACCCTAACATTAATCCTGCTCTGTATTTCCTATATCATGAAGAGTGGGTCAACTTATTAGTCCAGTTTGGAAGGACAGTCTTGGGATTGTTCTAATATTTTCTTTCCCCTCGTTTCCCATTTTTCCAATCTGTTAATCTCCAGTTCTTGGACTTGTATATAAAATGATTATGTCATAAAAATATGATTCTATCACTCTTAAAAAATATAGATGGTCCCTAATTTAAGACAAAGTTGTTTTGTGATAACACTGTATGTTGATTCTAACGTAAGTTGAATACATCCTTTAAAAATATATCCTTATCATTATATGTTGTTATTGATTTTTTTATAAATTTGAACTTTATCTTCAGAGGTTGGTAATATGAGAAGGATACCATTAGCAAATTATAAATTGCAACACCATATATGGTAAGCATTACTAAAGTTGTACAGTATTAAAAATCAAAATAAAGTGAAAAAATATATAGTTGTAAGTGTGGTTTACACCCATTATAATTTAAATATGTCATAAATGAAGACTACCTGTCTTGTCTTCCTGGATAAAGTGCAGACTCTCAGCAGAATGTATAGCTTCAACCATAAATTATTAGGTGTTAGGGAGAATATCTACTCTAGTCACCTCTTATACTCAATTGTTGCTAATCTCACAAAGATGTCATTTTCCATCCTGAAAATTAATTGATTATTAATGTAGAAAATTGTCAGTAAGAAAGCCTTGTTTTCATGTTTTCTTTTCTCAGCTTTGTTCAACTCCAGCATTTCCTTCAATTGAAAATATGTTCAGGTGTTCCTCATATTTTTTTCTCTTCTGTACTCTTTTAATGTCCTAGGAATATCTTTATTAAAATACTTTTAAAAAAATAGGAAGAGTGGGGTTTTTTTTTTTTTTGGAAGTGCCTGACATTACATTGTGAACACCTCAAGTACAGGAAATATAGGGACTATATCTTACTTCTCTTTGATTGTTTAATGTGTAGTAATAAGTATATGGTTGGTGAGCAGCCAAAGATTGTGGAATGAATAAAAAGTTTTGAATAAGAACAAAATTTTTAGGAGTAGTTATGTTGCAAATGTGACTTGAATGGTATATAATCAGAAATATATCACTAAGAATTATTCTGAAGAGACAAAAACAAAAATTTTATCCATTTGATTGTCCACTTTCAAGTCTTAGCCACTTTTTTCCTACTATGGAATTAATGATTTGATTTTGTGTACTTTCCTATTATAGTAGGTAATTGGCTATAAAAGTACTTGACTCTTATTTAATCCTGGTTATACCATTTTTTCCCTCTGTTTAAATTATTTTGGTATCTTTTTTGTGATATATAAAACTATATAAATAAAACATAACTCAAACTCATTGCCATTGGGTTGGAACCAGTTCACCTGGAACCAACTATGGTTGGAGCCAACTCAACCTCTTTTGGGTTTCCAGAATTAAGTCACATAAGACAAAATTGCTGATATTTTTCCCAAGGAGGTGCTAGTGGATTGGAACCACCAGAGAGGCTTCAAATTAGCTGCACAATTTCTGAAGGCACTAACCCTCCAGAGCTCTCTAGGTTTGTAAAAGCTGTTGCCAATTCTGTTTCTTTTTCCACATGTATCATTTAGAGACATTAGTTACATTTATCAGGTTGCTGTGTTCTTTTTGCCTCCATTTTTATTTATTCACTTTTTTGTTATTAGATTACTAGAAATATTAACATTTTACACAAGATTTATTATAATTCATATTTATTTCAATAAATGTAAGGCATTATTATAATACCTTAATAATATGAGTAAGTGTAAGGTATTATTATTATAAGGATTAATTGAACTAATATAAGGGCATCTGCCTAATTTGTAAGGAGAACTACTTAATAGACTAAATGAAGAACATGAAATCAGGGATCTATCTTTTACAGAATTATAGACCAGATTTTGTTCTTTGTTGCAGAACAAATAAGGGAATTTCTCCTGGGGATAGGTAGGAGATCCATTATTGGTAAATATTCAAAGTTCATAGAGTTTCTGGACGCATGTTGTTTAGGAAATGGATGTCACTCCTGCTTCCAAACCTGTAGAAGATCCAGATGTCTGGTGGGAAAGCATGGAAGACATTATCTGTACTCATTATTGTTGAAGGTTATCAGACTTGCTCGTGAGAGGCGTTGAGCTGGTGTTGGGTGGTAATATAGAGTGTATAAAAGTGGGTTGAAAGTGGAGTCATAGTGTACTGACACTAGTAAGTTCAGGCATATTTACTGCTGAATCAAGTAGTACAACCTAGACTTTGACCATAATGAAGAGACTAATGTTCAGATGTTATTTAGTGATTAAATTGAAGTAGTTTTCTGTGCCATTGGCGGAACAAATTAAACTTTCTTTGGTTGAGTGCTTATACCTGCGTGGTATGGTGTGGGAGGATTATCTGTCAGTTTGTCTTGTTAGTTTATTGGTGATAGAAAACACTTAAAATGAGTTTTCCCATGGAAGTGGAATCTTGCTCAAAATCCCAGAACTTTCACAAAAATATTTATGAAGTGAGATGACAGTAAATCACTGAAGAGTCATCAAAGCAAGTATGTTATTAATTGACAATTTATTGACTTCATCCTTGGAGCAGTTAAAAGAAAAGGGAGGCTGGGTTCGATTTCAGGCTACACTTTGAATGCTGTGTGAGGTCTCCTAGAGATATTTTGGCTAAGCTGTAATTAATTAACTCAATTGAACAAGTATTAGTATACAAGTAAAAGTAAACCCCCATATATACCTATCAAAGAGGTAGTAATGCGTTCAGTACTGATAAAATTGTGAATTTGCATCTGGTTAATATTAAAGGGCTTACAAAAATTCACCTGCCATCTTTAATCTTTTGATGAACAGTGGCAATAATTCAGGGCTGTTCTTAGCTTGCTCTTTCTATCTTCATATTATCAGTCCTCTCAATATATGGATGCCTGCCCATGTTTGTGTACATTTAGTTAATTTTGGGTTTAATGATATTAAGCTTTCAAAACCCTTTTTAAATTGTACTCTAAAAATATTTTTCAGTTGGTTTTGATGATTTAAAAGTTGTTAGAAATTAATCTCCTCAGGCTTTTACATTTAACAATTTTACATGCTTATATAATTAGGATATGGAAGCAGAGATAGTTTCTGAAACTTTCCATCTAATATTAAATACTTCTCAAGAAAGAGATACTTCTAGTTTATAAATAATAAAGTGACATTCCATAGCTAGAACTTGCCTTTTCCCTTTGAATGCCCCTACTCCTTTTTCTGTCAACTTCATTTGACTGCTTTGGTTACATCTGGAGGCTACTGTATGATATTTTATTGGTTATTAGTTTTCTAAGTTTCCATATTCTAAGATCTCTGAAATTAGGAGGGTTGTGAAATCAATACCATCATTTCTGCTGCTGAGGGCCTGAGTTGAAGTTGAGTTCAGCTGGTCATCTGGGGACACTGTAACTTGAGACCCATAAATAACAATTTTTGCATTTCTGTTACAGTGTGGATCCAAGCTACAAATATACATAAATAACAACTTCTGGTTTAAGATCCTATAGATTTGTTACTGTCCTTCCACTTAGTGAAACACTAAAGTGATACATTTTTTACTTGGTAGCTTTATTTCAAATTTTACCTTACACTGGCAAGTACAGCCCTTTGGTGTGCCAAGTTTATGCAGTAATTTCCCATTAAACTGATTTTTTGGCATTTCTTTTTCTTTTTTTAGTGATAATATACATATCTGAATATTAATATTATTTTACGTGGATACAATGTAATTTATAGGACAGCGATGTTACCAACAAGGAAACATATGAGAACTGTAGGAAATTGTACATAGCCTTAGAGTAAAGTAGCCTTTATAGGTTCATCTTCTGTGGCTAAAAGTAATAATAAGCTTGTTTTCTATGTTGCTTTCCATATTTATGTTTTGATCCATTAACTTCCATCTTACAGTCCAGCCTGATGTCTTATCATATGGTCCTTGAGTTGAAATTTACTTATGAGGTCTAGAGAATGACACTATCCATTTTTATAACCAGTGACACCTCAGAATTGATTTGAAATGAATGGGAGGACTTGTCTTTTAATATGGATTTATAATGAGATAGAATGGACTCATTCTTTTTCAAATCCTTTTATCAGGAATCTTCTGCATGTTCTAAGGGTCTGTGAAATTCAGAAATCATCTCTTTTCTGTAAATCTTTTCCAAACAACTTGATAGTACATAACAACAACATGAAATTACTAGTTTGAGAAATTAAAGAACCTTTGGAAAATATTTATAAGCACTGATGGCATATTGCTTATGTACTTGTCGGCTAAACCAAGGTTGGTTGTGTGGACCTCCTAGCAGAGCTGTGTGGGAGAAAGTTGGGACAGTTTGTATACATAAAGATTTACAGCCTTAGAAACCCGTGAGAGAATGATACTGTTTCTTAGCTTCTCTATGGGATAGAATCTATTTTATAGCCATAGATTTGACAATACTTTTGGATAATTTAATTCACAATTAACATTTTGAACCATTACATTTTCAAATTTAATTATTAAGCTAAATATGTTCCATTTTGTGCCTAACTTATGACATCTGCAAATTCCACATTCTTTCTGTGAGTTTTCATATTTAACTTATGTGCCTGTTTAGTCTCTGTACTCAACCAAAAGTCTGTCTGGAGAAGAAATAAAATATACATAAAATGACAGGTTCATGAAATTATTTCATTAATTTATTAGTACTTAATAAGAATACTAGGAAATAAGTTCCCATTCTTTAAATATTCATTGAACATTTAATGGGAAATATTATAAATAAACATTGGTAAATAACAATATAAAGATTTTGCTGTTGAGAGTAACTTTTATGGAAGTCTTTGTATGATTGACTCTTATCACCAAATGGTTTTGTTGTTTTATTTTAAGACAAGAATATAGGTAGACTGTTTTTGTATATAGTTGAGTTGGAACTGACTTATGGATGATCCTCCAGTGTATTTTCAGAGGTAATTTCGTTGTACAGAAAGAGATTGCCCATCTTGCGCCTGCACGGTAGCTGGTGGCCTTTAATCAGGTGCCTTTGGGATGCTAGCATAGTGTTTACCACGAGGACATTTGAGCATCCTATAAATAGATTAGTTAGGGACAATGTTAATACCAGAACAGATTATCCGGGAGGGTGGGCTCTATGAGGAGAAATGTGGGGTCAAGATTGGTGGACGATTTATCAACAACCTGCGTTATGCGGATGACA
This sequence comes from Elephantulus edwardii, assembly GCF_000299155.1. Taxonomy (NCBI): domain Eukaryota; kingdom Metazoa; phylum Chordata; class Mammalia; order Macroscelidea; family Macroscelididae; genus Elephantulus; species Elephantulus edwardii. Next base: position 2,532,131 of record NW_006400020.1, on the reverse strand, counting down.
CAACCCTGCTTGCTGAAACTGAAGAGGACCTGAAGCGCCTGCTGCAGAGTGTCAAGGACTGCAGCCTACAACATGGATTGAGGCTCAATGTCAAGAAGACAAAGATTCTCACCACTGGACCAATTGGCAGCATCAGGATGGATGGTGAAGGGATTGAAATTGTACACAGCTTTAGTTTGCTTGGCTCCATAGTCAACAGTCTTGGCACCAGCAGCCAAGAAATTAAAAGGCGCATTGCCATGGGAAAGTCTGCTGTTAGGGACCTCTCCAAAGTGCTGAAGAGCAACGGTGTCTCTCTGGAGACTAAGGTGCGTCTGATACAGGCTCTGGTCTTCCCAATCACTTGTTATGCATCAGAGAGTTGGACAATGACCAAGGAGGATAGAAGGAGAATTGATGCTTTTGAGCTGTGGTGCTGGAGAAGAGTATTGAGAATACCATGGACTGCTAGGAAAACAAACAGATTTTTCCTGGAAAGGGTTAAACCGGGTGGCTCCTTGGAGGCAAGGATTCTGAGGCTCCGTCTAACATACTTTGGACATGTTGTGAGGAGAGACTGGTCCTTGGAGAGGGACATCATGCTTGGGAGGGTGGAGGGACAGCGCAGGAGAGGAAGGCCCTCTATGAGATGGATTGATTCAGTGACTGGGATACTTGGGATGGGAGTGTCAGAGACAGTGCGATTGGCACAGGACAGAGCGGAGTTTAGGGCTGTTGTACATAGGGTCGCTATGAGTCGCAGGTGACTCGACGGCACATAACAACAACAACAACATAATGTTGTGACTCTTAAACAAATATAATGTCCCTATAGCATCTATTTTTTTTAAATGCTTCCTTAGTATTCTGAAATTGGACTTATGTTTAATATGTAGGACCTCCGATGGCTCAGTGGTGCGAAGCTGAGCTGCAATCCCAAAGACACGCAGTTTGAATCCACCTGCTGCTCTGTAGTAGAAAGATGGGAAGTCTCCTCCCATGCAATTTACTGCCTCTCACAACCCACTGAAGGTGGTCAGCCATGAGTCATTTCTAACACAACTATATGCAACAACAATAATATCTTTCTAACCATATAATTTCTTCTGTGATGGCACATAACAACAGCAACAACAACCATATAAGTTATGGTATGTATCACTTAAATTTTTAAATTTATGATATATATCACTTTAATACTAAGGAGAAAAAGAATTTTTTCTGTTAGGTGCAATCAAGTCTACTATACTCATGGTGACCCTGTGAATAAAAGATATGAACCTGGCCCTACCCTGTTCATGATCTCGTGTTATTTTCAAGCCCATGTGGTCGTGCCTGCATCAGTCCATCTCATGGAAAATGTTCCTGTCTTCAGTTGACCCTCTGCTTTTCTCAGCCTGATGTCTTTCTGTGAGGACTAGTCCCTTCTGACTATGTCCAATGTTAGTGAGATGACTTCACCATCAGTGCTTCTAAGGAACATACTGATTATATTTCCTTCAAGACACATTTATTCATTCTTTTGGAAGCCCGTGGTCTATTCCATATTTTTACCAGCACTTAAACCCAGAATCACTGATTATACTTCTCCTGTCTGTCTTAATCACTATCCAAATTTCAGATGCACAAGAAACAATTGAAAATACCAAATCTTGGATCATATACACTTTAGTCTTTAAGTTGACAGGCATCCTTGCTTTTTAGAAATATGGAGAGGCCCTTGAGAGATTTTCCAATGCAACAGGCCTTTTGACTGCTGGGCTGCTGCTGATCAAGGGTATTGATTATAGATACAAGTAAAATGACGTTACTTAAATCAAACTTTTCTCTGTCAATCAAGATTGGGGAATTTTTGGCTCCCCCCCTTTTTTAAAAGAATGTGATTGTTTAATAAACTGCCTCTCTGCCAGCAACTTCATAGGAGAAAGAAGTAATCGTCTCCCATGTAATTAATTTTCAACCTCCAAAAACTACCTTGAGGATCAGATGTACATTAGTTCTAACTTCACCACAATTAATTGAGACTAGAAGACACGATAAAGTGCTCAAGTACTGTAAGTAGTCAGCCATATGTGTTCTGTTTGTGTCTTCTCTTTTTCTTTTGTTAAGTTTGCCGTATATGTTCTATTAGTGTATTAAAAAATGTTGCTTACCTGTTCCATACTGGCATTGCATATACTCAGGTGAATTAGCCATAGTGTGATTAGATGCTATCACGCCAGCTGCCACTCATAGTGACTCAATGAACAAGAGATCTGAACGTTGCCATATTCTGGACCATCATAACAATCTCTGTCATGCTTAAGCCCTTTGTTGGGGTGACTGTGTCATTCTGTTTCATTGAGTGTCTTCCTTTCTTTCACTGTCCCTCTGCCTTTCCAAGCATGATGTCTTTTTTCCGAATTGGTTCCTTCTAACAGCATATCCAAAGTATGTGAGACAAACTTCACCATCCTTGCCTCTAAGGGGTACCCTGGTTGCACTCTTCCAAGACAGGCTTCCTTGTTTTTTTTGTGGCCCATAGGATATTCAGTAGTTTCTCCAGCAACACAGTTCAGAGGCATCTTATTTTGTCAGTCTTCCTTATATTATCCAACTTTCAGATGCACAGGAAGCAGTTGAAAATATCATGACTTGCATCAGTCACACCTTGGTCTTCAGACTCACATTGTTGCTTTTTCAGCACTTTGGATAGGTACTTGACACCACAGTCCCCCATTGCCATATGCCTTTTGATTTCTTGACTGATGGTATTATGGGTATTGATATGAATCCAAGTAAAATGCAGTTGTTGTCAATTTCATTTGTTTCTTCACCTGCCATAATGTTGCCTGTTGGTCCAGTGGTGAAGATTTTTGCTTTGCGATCTAAGCTATATTGAAGGTTGTAGTCTTTTTGATCATGTGCAGTAAGTGCTTCGACTTTTCCTCACTTTCAGCAAGAAAGGTTGTGTCTTCTGTATGATGCAGATTGCTGGTGAGTTTTCCTCCAGGCTTGATACGGTTATCTTCTTAACATAGTTCAGCTAGCTTCTTGAATGATTTGCGCAACATACAGTTTGAATAGGTTTGGAGGAACTATGCAGCCCAGAACCACACCCCTCTTGATTGTAAACCATTCAGTGTTCACTAGCTCTTTTTGAACAGCTGCTTCTTGAACTATGTGTAGATTGGCCAAGAGGGATGTAGTTTTCAGAAATTTTGAATATCTCTTGGTCAAGCTCCAAATGAAATGGAGTATCATTTTCTCATATATACTGGAAAGTTAAATTTGCTATAATTTCAGTGTTCATTAAAATTGAGTGAGAATCATGTAACTTTTAGATGTAGAAAAAGACTCTAGGTTTAAGTAATGAAAATAATTTTTTTTACACTATATCACTGTCTTGCAGGATATTTGAAAATTGTTTAGGAGGAGAGACTGTGCTTTTTTTAAGGGTCTATTTTGAGCATTGAACAACTTTGTACATTCTTGGATGGTTCAGTATTGTCTTTCAATAATTGTGATAACTGGAAACACTTAGTCCATACATCTAGTAGATTGTGCAACTCTCATATATAACCTCCTGGCTATTGAACAAAGAGTTAAAGACTGTAATCAAGAATCCCAGTCTTGGGTTTGAGTCTTAGTTTGACCCATTCATTTTGAAATGTGGAACAAATTCATTTTCTTTCTCAAAAACTGAGATGATGATTTCTCACACAGTTATTATTATGTGGATAAGATAATATAGCACATATTTTTTTAAAGTGATTTTTTTCTTTTATATTTGTTTGCTTACAAAGTTTCTTATACATTGTTTTTTACACCAGATCATTCCAATTTCCTTTACTTACCTCTCCCTCCATCCATCACATTTTGTAACCCTATGACTTCCCACCTGCCCATGATCACTCCTCCCCTCCTACAGACAATATAGTATATTTGTGTACGTGGCATGTTCTTCATGTGGGTTGGCATGGCAGCTCTTCTTTACCACTTTGCATGCCAGTACTGGTAGGCAGTAAATGCTTGCTTGATCCTGATGGCATGTGGTGCCTTACATACCTGACGACTCACTGGTAAGTCAGCAGTTAAAATCCACCAGCTGTCATTCACAAGAAGGATGGGCAGATTGCTCCTGTAAAGATTTACAGCCTTGAGAACATGAAGGAGGATTGGTTCATAGCAGTGGGTTTAGTTTTGGGTTTGTGCGTAGAGGAGACATTCTTGCTTATTGTTATTATGGAAGCCCTATGCTATTTTCTCAAGTATCTATCTGTAATGAGAGCAAGGATGCCCCTTGTGTCTTTCCTCTGTGTTTAGGAACTTGTGAATCTTTAATAAGAATGTTAGCTCTTTGGGACTTTGCCTCTCAGTTTACAGGAGAGTATTAAATTAGAGGTATAACGATTTGTTTTCCATTGGAAAAGGAATATTAAGGGTCTAACCTGTAGTTTAAGGGTCTCCCTTGACATCAGTTTCCCCAAATCATGGTATTTTATGTGTTTACGCTGTTTTGCTAGTGTCAAGGTGATACTATGATACTGGGTTCAAGAGCTATTTTTCTTAGAAATCTTGCTTTTTGTTATAAAAATGTTCCAAAATAGAATGTCAATAGTTCTAGTTTTCTTTTCCTACTTCTTGTGTTTTTAACCAAAATATGTTTATATATATTGTGTTTATTCAGTATTTGGTATCCTTGTCCTGTTACTTGATTTAACATTCATCTTAGTCCTTTAAATAATTAACTAGTAAAGTAGAACAGTTACTTTTGATAGTTTTAATGAGATCACTTATTTTGAATAAGTTGGGTAGAACCTAGTCTTTCCTTTCTATTATTCCCCAGATCTTTCCTTATTTACTTAAGAGAAACCTCACTGCCATCACTTTCAGTCTTACTCAAGGCTATATAATAATCTTTATAGGAGGAAACTGTTCACTTTTCTCCCAAAGAATGGCTGATGGATTTGAACTGTTGAACTTTCGCTTAGCAGTCTGATGCATTGTGCACTATATAGGAAGAATTTAATCAGTAAATGCCAGTCCACATCTTACAGAATGATCACTTTTACAATATTATTTTCTTCAAATAAGTTACTATTACAATTTTAACTTAAATAAGTAAGTAGATAGATAGTTATTATGTTATATAATTTTAGAACCATTACTTCTAATTCAATGTTTGAAACACGGGAAAGCTAATTTCCCCCTATTTTTCCTTCCTTCCTGTGTCCACTCTTTAGCCAGGCATTTCTGCTTTTGCAAATGTTTAATTGCATAGAAAGCCCATTTTTTCTCCTGCAGAGTTGCTGGTGGAGTAGAACTGCTGACCTTGATTAGCAGCTAAAATTCTGACCTATTATGGCTCTAGAGCTTCTTGCCCTTTGTTATTATGCTGATTTTGTCCAGTTTTTGAAAGGATTGAACCAGTCTCTACTTTTACAAATTCTTCCTTATTATTACCTCAATTTGCTACATGTGCAAACTTTTTAATTATTGAAAAGAGTTCAAACATTTTTGTACTGAGAAGACTAAAAACATCACCATTGAGGTGATTCTGACTTATGATTCTCCTCCATCAGTTGGGTGGGCATTTTTGGGGTATTTCTTGGCTGTAAATCTTTTTCCCTTCTTAAGCATTTTTACTTTTTGTAGTTTTGAGTGAAAATTCATAAATCATACTGATTTTTCACTGGTTTTTATACATTTTGTTTTGTAACTTTATTGCAATTGATTAATTACAATATTCAATCACCCCTTTATTGTATATTGCCTTTACCTTCACCCAGATATTTATAAGTTATCACTCCATCTCCCCTCTTTTCCTACCCCAGTTATCCATCTGAGATTGATTCTATCTTTCGTTTTCTTTATAATAGTAATCTTTTTCCATAATTGCCATTTTGTGCCTGGTGTATTTTGGTTAGTACAATTTTTCTATATTAATCCATGTTGTGCAGTATTTCATGAATTTTTGATCATTTTCTTTTATATTGGTTTGCTTGATCATTTTTTAAGTCATGCATAACATTCCATTGTGTGACTAAATATACCAGAATTTATTTAGGCCTTTTGTCTGCTGATGAACAGTATGTTTCCAGTTCTTTGTTACTCTAAATTATATTGCAATAAAGGTGAGCAAAGCAATATATTATTAGTACTTTTTTCCATTTCTGTTCTGATTTTTATTACTCTACAGTAAGAAGCCATTGATAACATAAACAGCAGAGTCAAGGAAACTGTTCTGGTCCAGGCAGCATGCCCTTGTTCCTTATGGATTCCTCCTGCTCCCCTTTTAATGTTTTCACTTTTAAAAATTCATTTATTGTTGCACATTTTCTTCCTTCCGCCTCCCTCCTTCCTCTCCTGATACACTTTGCAATGCACTCTTGTTCCAGATTGTTGTCATACATATAATACCCAATCGTATATCCTTTGGGACCGTTTCCCCCTCTTACTTGTTCCAAAGCAGTGTTCATTACCTACCCACTCTTTTCCTGTTGACTGATTTTTTCAGAATCAGATCACCAGGCCTTTTTTCTGAGTCATTTCTAGGTAGACCTGAACTTTTGTTAGTAAGCAGCTGAGTGAATTGACCTTGCCGTTTCACTGCTGAGAGACTCTCCTGAGTTCAGGGTAAAAGGGGAGAAATGGTAGAACTTGAAGGCTGGAGAGATAGTCAGGGACAGGTTATAAAAACCTCAGAAATTTGGATCTCATTCTTGGACAGAGGGAATCCATTGATTAGAGTGGCGTGGGGTCGGGAGGTGGGGGTGGGGGCAGGGTGAGGGTAACATACATTAATCGGAATTCCAGTAGCTTAGTGAAATGGAATTGGACAGTCCAAGCCAGTGGCTATAAATTTTAATAGAAGTAAAGCTGTTTCTGCAACCAGGGACTGCTTGGGTAAGATATTGTGCTGCTGAGCAAAGGTAAACAATCCAAAGCCACCAACTGCTCCATGTGAAAAAGAAAGGCAGTCTCTGCCCATGTGATTTCCTGCCTCTGAAAATCCACTGGAGGCTTAGCACTGGCTCTTTCTTACTTCATGGTGGTGGTTGTTATGTGCCGTCAAGTCACTTGCAACTCATAAGGACCCTATGTACAACAGCCCTAAACCCTGCTCTATCCCTTGCTAGACTTACTGTCTCTGACATGCGCATCCCCAGTGACTGAATCAATCCACCTCATCGAGAGTCTTTCTCTCCTGTGCAGTCCCTCCACCCTGCCAAGCATGACGTCCCTCTCCAAGAACTGATCCTGCCTTGCAACATGTCTCAGGTATGTCAGATGGAGCTTAAGAAACCTTGCCTCCAGGGAGCAGCCTGGCCTCACCCTCTCCAGGATGAACGTGTTTGTTCTCCTAGTAGTCCACAGTATATTCAGTACTTTTCTCTAGCACCAAAGCTCAGAGGCATCAACTCTCCTTCTATCATCCCTTGTCATTGTCCAGCTCTCTGGTGCATAGCAAATAATTGCAAAGACCATGGTCTGTATCAGGTGCATTTTGGTCTCCAAACTGACATTGTTGCTCTTCAGTACTTTGGAAAGGTCTCTGAAAGCCGACTTGCCCAAGGCAAATTGTCTTTTAATTTCCTGACTACTGGTACCAAGAGTGTTGACTGTAAAGCCAAGCAAACTGAAGCTGTCAATAATCTCAGTCTCCTCATCATCCATCATGATGCTGCCAGTCGTCCTAGTGGTGAGAATCTTTGTTTTCTTACTGTTGAGATTCAATCCATATTGAAGGGTGCAATCCTTGACCCTCTGGAGCAAGAGCTTCAGGTCCTCCTCTGTTTCAGCAAGCCAGGGTTGTGTCATATGCATAGCTCAGATTGTTGATGAGTCTACCTTCAATCTTGATGTCACATTTCTCCTCATAGAGCCCAGCCTCCTGGATAATCTGTTCTGCATACAGATTGAAAAGATATGGAGACAGGACACATCCCTGTTGCACACTCTTCCCAATTTTGAACCATGCAGTGTTTCCTTGCTCTGTTCTGATGACTGCCTCTTGGTCCAGGTATAGGTTTCACATAAGTACAATCAAGTGTTCTGGGATTCCCATTCTTCTCCGCATTAGCCACAGTTTGTTCTGATCCACACAGTCAAATGCCTTTGCATAGTCAATGGAGCATAGCTAAACATTCCTCTGGTACTCTCTGCTTTCAGCCAAGATCCATCTAACATTAGCTGTAATATCCCTAGTGCCATGGACTCTTCTAAATCCAGCTTGCAGTTCAGGCAGTGCTCTGTTGAGCGCACAGCACATGTGGAAGAAAGTCTCTCAGTGGTCTCCATACCATGTGGGTACTAATAACTACAAATCCCAGAAGCCCACAGGTCAAGGCTACCTTTAAGTTTTGGGGCCCGAAGGCTAAAGGCCCAAAGGCCTGGAAGACAACAGTATATACCAAATCTATAGGATTTATCAACCTCCCCTGGAAAACTTGTGTAGTATTAATTGAGGAGAAAATGCCCTTAAGCAGAAGAAATCAACCCTGGAAAAGAAGTTCAAAACTCCTGAAGTCAAAAGATATTGCCTGCAGAGGAAAAACTGCCAGCAGCTTGCAGTGTTAGGAATCACAGAAGCCCAGAGAGATGGATATATAGGCCATCACTTCAAGGGCTGGAGAGAGGAGATTGTTGTTGAATGGAGTATGTGGGAGTAGATGTAAATGTTGGTGGAACAGGGAAAGGGGGCAGCTCAAAGCACATCTGGCAAGGGTGGGGACAACCAGAATCTATTGGTTCTTTCTACTGCTGGGGAATATGTTTAATCTGCTCTTTTCTGTAAAATGCTTGTCAGATAATGTTTTAAATCTGAACAATCAAATTAAGACAGACTAGGAAGAAGGATTGGCCATCAACTTCTGAAATAGCAGGCCTTTGAAAACCCTATGTACAATGGAGCACATTTAGACGAGCAGACATCGCACCTGAGGCTGAGAACTCAAGTATAGAAACTTCATGGTATTTAACAATAAAACCAAGGGGTGCTAGTGGCTTAGTAGTATAGAATTGCACTGCCAGTGTCAAGGTGGTTGCTGTTATGTGTCATCAAGTTGTCCATGATTCATAGCGACCCTGTGTACAGTAGCTCTGAACTCTGCCCTATCCTGAGCCAATCTCACGGACTCCGACACACCTAACCCAGTTCTCTCAGTTACCATGTTAATCCATCTCATCTGGAGCTTTCTTCTCCTGTGTCTTGCCTCCAACTTTCTAAGCATAATGTCCTTCTCCAAGGACTACTCACATGCCCAAGAGTATTGAGATGGAGCTTCAAAATTCTTGCATCCAAGGAGAAACTTAGTTTCCCTCTCTCAGACCCATTTTTTTCTCTTGGTGGTCCATGTTGTGTTCAGTACTCTTCTCCAGCACTGCATCTCAAAGATATCAATTATTCTTACATCATCCTTAGTCATTGTGCAGTTCTCTGATGTATAACAAATATTTGTGAAGATCATGGTCTGGATCTGGTACACCTTAGTCTCTATACAGACATTATTGCCCCTTAGCACTCTAGAGGCCAGTAAATTTCTCCAATGCAAATAATCTTTTTATTTTCTGACTGCTAGTGCCAAGAATGATTGCTAGCATGGGTGAAGGAAGGGCTATCTCCTCCCATGCGATTAACTGCCTCTGAAAACCCGCTGGAGGATCAGTTATGCGTCCACTCCGACTCTATGGATCACAGAAACAACAGCAGTACTAAGAGTGTTGGTCTACCAATTAATTGACCCAGTGGTGAGAATCTTGGTCTTTTTGATGTTAGCTTCAGCCCATATTGAAGACTGCTGTCCTTGACTTATGCAGAAAATGCTTCAGGTCCTCCTCAGTTTGGGCAAGGTTGTGTCATCTTCATCATGCAGGTTGTTGAGAGTCTTCCTCCGATCCTGTTGCCACATTCTTTCTCATAAAGTCTAACCTCCTCCCAAATGATCTATTCCACATACAGATTGAAAAAGTATGAAGACAGGACCCATCCTTGACACACTCCCTTCCTAATTTTAATCTATGTAGTGTTTCCTTGCTTGGTTCAAGTTTTGCATGAGTATAATCAAGTGTCCTGGAATTCCCATTTTTCTCAGTGTTAGCTGCAGTTTGTTGTGATTTGCACAATCAAAGGCCTTTGCATGGTCAGTGAAACACACATGTCCCTCTGGTTCACAGTGCTTTCAGCCAAGATCCATCTGACCTTGGCAATTCTGATGTCCCTAGTGCTGTGGGCTCTTTTAAACCACGTTTATATTTCTGGTAGTTCTCTGTCAATGTTCTGTTGCTGTCATTTTTGGATAATCTTCAGGATTTTGCTTGTGTGTGGTATTAGTAATATTGTTTGATAATTTCCACACTATGTCGTGTTCCCCCCCCGCCCCTTTTTTTTTGATAGGAATAAGTATGAATCTCTTTCAGTCAGTTGGCCAGGTTAGTTGTCCTCCATGTTTCTTATCACAACCTGGTGAGCATGACCAGGGCATCATCTGTTTCTTAAAGTATGTCAGTTGGCATCCCATCAATGCCTGGGCCTTGCTTTTTTTCAATTCTATGTTCAGAGCAACTTAAAATTCCTCCCCCATCATTGCTTCTTGGTCATTTGTTGTTTCATGAAATTCTTCTGTGTCAGTCAGTTATTTTTGGTACAGTGACTCTGTACACTCCTTCCATCTTCTTTTAATGCTTCCTTGATCATTCAGTATTCTGTCCACAGCATTCTTAAGTGTTGCAATTTGAAGCCTGAATTTGTTCTTGTGGTTCAAATCCACCAGCAGCTTTGTGGCAGAAAGATGGACATTTTCCACCTGTACGATTAACTGCCTCTGAAAACCTGTTGGAACATCAGCTATGGGACAGTTCCAGTTCAGTTGTACATAGCCCACCAATAGTACATTCAAACCATAGACTTTCTGGTTAGCATTCCAACACATTATGTCCCACATAACCAGAGTTCCTTGCTTGCATTCAACAAATATACAAAATCAGAGGTATATCTACCAGAGGAGATTGCTCATCTTTTCCATGCGGGGATGCGGGTGGATTTGAATAGCAGAAAGGCATCACCTTTTACTCATCAAAGGTGCAGTTTGGTATGGAGTGTCCCACCAGAGATTCCTAACTTGCTTGCACTCAAGACTAAATAGGAACTATATATCTTTATCTATGTATGTATATCTGTATGTCTGTATGTGTATCTCTCATCTCTCTCTCTCTCTATATATATATATACATATATATATAATATATATTATACACACACACACACACACACACACACACCCTTGTACTAGCTCATCTACAAATTCTTAAAGGTACAAATAAGAATGAATGTGGGTCATAACCTGGGGACTATCTTAACATGGTTGCTGTTTCATACTGTTGATTCAGAACCAACTCATAGCTTACCTTCCAGTGGCTTTTCAGAGACAGTTAATTGCATGGGAGGAGATTGCCATCTTTCCTTCATCTTCATTGAGAATGTAGCTGGTGGATTTGAGCTATCTTTCTTTAGGTTGGCAATGCAGTTCCTTACCACTAAAAGGCACAAGAGTTCCTTAGAATATAGTTATTCAACAAAATTTTATAGATCTCCAAAGAATGATAGATACAGTGTTCTTCATCTTTAAGGGTAGAGATGAGAAGATTTGTCAGATTATATTCTTTATGGTATTATAGAGCAAGAAATGAGTGCACATCATTGTGTCAGAAAACCATATGACCAGTTCTGTGTACACCACAACTTTTCTTACCTTTTTCCTTTTCATAATCACCTTACTTAGCTCTGTGATTTCAGAAAACAGAAACATTTACTTACTGGTCTTAGAGAGTTTGATAGTAACTTTTGGTAAAATTGATAATTTTGTTGCTATAGAGGATACAAATAGTGAAACTACCAGTTACTTAATATTCAGTATTATCAGGGAGTACAACTGCTTGATGGATTTTGTTTATATCTCTTGCAAATTGGCACAGCCCAGGAAATAAGCTTTTAGATGCTCCATATTTACATTGAGAAAATGGACATAAAGAAGCTATTAACCATCTTTAAGATAAAAAGCTATTAAAGTGTCAGAACTAGGAATTGAACCAGTATGCTCTGCCTCCTAACATCTCTACTATATCATGTGATCTAAAATCAGTTTCAAATGATTGGAATGGAAAGATATTGTAAGTTCAGTTAAAAATACCTACATCAGTGTTATCACAATAAAAACTTAGATAAGCTACCTGAAAAATCATACTTCTGCACCTTCCACTACCAAATTGTATTTCCAAGTTATCAACTTATGCTTTGATACTTGTTGATTGTGTATTAACATGGTTTACATTTACTTGCCTTTCAACCTGCTTTCTAGATTTAGTGATTTATTGAATTTCGGGGAAGCCAGCTCTTGACAGGCAGTATTTTAAAGGTGAAATTGCTGCGTGAGGATTTTGTTAACCTGACATTTTGTGGTTTCGCCTCATAAAACTGGCAAAGGACTCCCAGCGTGGAATGTTAATGGGGTGAAGTAATGAATGCAGGCTGGAATAGAAGCAACCAGACCTGAGCAACCCTATGGTTGATACTCCCTGAGTCTTCGGGGAGGTCTTGGTAGACAGTAGCTTTACTAAAAGATAAAAGCAGTAGGAAATCTTTTTAACTTCTCAGCCAATCATACATTTTCTCAAACTTAGAACAGGTGAGTAATTACATTTAAGGTAGTACAATCGCTCATGATAATTTCAGCATTCTCAAACTGCTGAATAATTGTCAAATATATATTTCCTCTAGATCAATAGTAGACTTCTAAAAATATTTTTCACCTTTTAAGTATTGACTGTGTACTGCCTGTGTATGTATCTGTGTATCTCAATTTGTCAATCACAGTTATAACTTAATTTTAGTCTGTGTTGTTGAGTTTATATACTGTTGGAACAAAACCATAGATGATGGCCTTTTTCCATTTAATTTTTAAATAAACTCTTCTGCAGAGCCCGGAGGTTTCTTTTGCTAGTGTGGGTGTGAGTTTCTTTCTGGGAGTCTCCACCTAACAGCTCTACTTTCTTCATGAGTATATTTGTTGGACTATTCAGTAAGATTTTATTTGTGAAAAGAACCCTGCTTATAAGAAGAGTTAAAAGGCTCACGTTTAAATGTGTTTTAAGTTAATAGCCATTATATTTAAAGTGCATTTTTAATGTTTTTGTGATGATGCATTTCAAGTGATAGAACCCAAAATTACAATTATGAACTTGAACCTTACATTATTTTTGAAAATATTTTTATTGATTTTCATATAATAATGCCTTTACAATATGTATATGAATGAACTCTACATTCTAAGAAAGATAATGTTAGTTTAGGTTGAGAGGCATTTTGAGACTTTTTACAATAGTTTATTTAGTTTGTACTACTCTCTATAATGGCAGAGTGTGTAAGTGGCTTAAAAAGAACTATTTTGACACCTGAGAATTTTTCTCTCATTAGATAAAGTCATTCTAATTTTAATTTAGGTTTTTAATATGTAACCTAGTATTGTTATTGTCAAATGACTAAATGACAAACAGGAAGTCCCTGGGTTATCAACACTGCCTATTTCTCAGTGTGTCTTTAAGTAGAATTTGTAAGTAAGTTGGAATACGTGTGTGTCCTTCTTGGTTCTTAGGTAGCATTACTTTATGTTAAGAAGACAGCCCTGGTAAAGTAGTGGTTTAAGCTCTAAACTTTAGTTTGAACCTACTAACCACAACACAATAAGATGTCAAAATTTGCTTTTGTGAAGATTTACAGCATTGGAAACTCTGTAGGGACGGTTCTGCTCTGTCCTATAGTATCTCCTTCGTGAGTTGGAATCCACCTGAGAGCAATGGTTTGGTTGTTCAGTGCAAGAAATGTCTTAAAGCTGCAAGCGCAGAAAGCGAAAGTTCCTGCAGTGAAAAATTTATTATGATTGGGGTTGTTCATTAGTTTCCCCAATGTGGGCAAATTTACATAACATTAAAGTACAAGTACCAGTTGTCAGCACCTAGGGTGTTTTAATAATCCAGGAATTTATGTATTTGAATCCACACTCCCAAGTTTTTATACTTGCCTTGTAATTCTAATCATTACTTTGTAGTTTAATTACCTTGTAATTACAAGCTTAATTGTCATTTGAAAATGTCTTAAATTTATCTCTTTTTATTCCTGCTTCTTCTATGTTAGACTAGATTCTCAGTAATAATCAGAGAACTTTTTAAAAAATGTGAATGTTTTCTTAATAATTTTCCCTCCAATTGTTACGTATAAATTGCCAGATTTACTTTATCTCTTAAAAGCCTTTCTGTTGTCAGATGAAATCCAAATGTTTCACCTATTGAAACTGTTTATATGTTATGTAATACAGTGAAATAAACCAGTTTAATTTTAAGTTTCTTTTTCTCGTCTCAGTATTCCAGGCTAAAAAAGTATTGCCATTTTAGCCAATATGTTAAAGATATTATGATGTTAAAAGTTGTTTTGCCTCAAGCAGTTTGGGCTTTGTCAGTGGTCTCTGTGAATAATCTATAGAGTAATTAGGCTACATTGACCACACCTAAGGGTTTGTATTAATGAGTGGCAGCTGTTCTAGAAGCCCAAGTGGTAATCAGTAATGAGTATGTGGGCTGGCTGATGAAAACCAGAAACAGTGAGGCTCTGGGAAGCTTCTGAAAGAGAGAATCCGTGATGGTTAGCTTCTTGGGGAAGGCCTGTGCCTACTACTTTACCTCTTCATGTTGCCTAAATTACTCCTGAGTTGCTCCTAAATTAACTCCTTGCCTTTGAGTCAAATCTGACCCATACCTGACCTTCCAGTGGGTTCTTTGAGTGAGTAGTTAATTTATTAATCCCTTTATTTTTAGTTTTGTTTTTTTCCCTAGCCAAATCAAACGTTCCTTAAAACAGTCTGAGGAACTGATTCAGTAAATTCCTTAAGTGTTCTAAGGGGCTTGGTGTAGGAAAGATGTTAACAAGTAAAAAAATGTTAAAAAGTTTAGATTAAGATGTCTTATCCATTCTTTTTCTAGATTCTTCCTAATAAAGTCTGTAAGTAGACTTTATGAATTATAAACTTCTAAATCAGACTTCTAGTAAGTTGTACTTTTTACTCCAGTTATTTTTCTTTAGGTAGTATTAGAATTCCAAGAATTTAATGTTGCTGGAAAAGGGGGAAAAATACATTTATTCTATTCCATATGGCCATTATAATAACATTGCTTATTTTATTGTAGAATCTATATATATGAGAAATCTGCTGTCTACAAAGTTAACTGTAATTTTTAGTTGGCTGTCCATAAATTGTTTTCTTCTGAGACTAGTCAAGGGGATAGAAAATTTATACCCTAGAAATATGTTGTTTTTTTTTTTTTTAAATCTATTTCTTAAGATGTCCGTGAAGCATTGAAGTATGCATGTGATGACTTTTAAAACATTTGTGAATTTACATTTTAATTAAAATTTCTATTTTTATGTTATTGATTCACATGCAGTTATAAGAATAATATAGAGAGATTTCTTATGTCCTTCACGTTGGTTTTCAAGGCGTTTTTATGCTTCAAAATTCCGTGGCTTTTTTCACCCTTTCTCTTTGAGTTTCTTTTCCTGTTAAGTTATTCAGGTTTTAAATTTGAATGAATTTTTGTGCATAATGAACATGTGCAAGGCTGCATCTATTTGTTGCAACACCTCAGCTGACATTTAAGTGCAACCTGGACTTTGTCCTTCAGCATCATTGGCTCTTGATAGAAGGAAGCTGTTTGCTGAAATGGTTGATCAAGCAATTCTTTTGGGAAAGTGGCTCTCTATTTCTTGTCTTCCTTTGATGTTTTCTCTATCACTGACTATTTTGTCTAAAAGATCCTTCAGTATTGCAACTCAAGGCTTGAATTTGTTCTTCAGTTCTTTAAACTGGAGCAATGACGAGTGTGGTGTGTTTTTTTTTCTCCTACTTCCAGGTCTTTCCACATTTCATTATATTTCTTTGCTTTATCTTCTCAAGGTGCTCTTTGAAGTCTTCTGTTTATTTCTTTTATCATTTCTTCTTTAATTTAGGTCCTCAGTAGTTAAGAGTAAGTTTCATAGTCTGTTCTGACATTTATTTTAGTAGTTTTGTTTTCTTTTCTTGGCTGTCTTTTTAATGACCTTTTGCTTTCATCATGTATGATTTTTTTTTTTAAATATGGAACACGTCACGAATTTGCGTGTCAGCCTTGCGCAGGGGCTATGCTAATCTTCTCTGTATCGTTCCAATTTTAGTATATGTGCTGCTGAAGCGAGCACATGTATGATGTTTTTTATGTCATTCCACAACTCATCTGTTCTTCTGTAATTAGTGTTTATTGCATCAAATAAACATTTGAGATAGATGGTTTTTAAATTCAAGTAGGATGAACTCAAGGTTGTGTTTTGACTCTTGGGGGCTTGTTTAATTTTCTTCACTCTCTATTTGAACTGGCATATGAATGATTGGTGACATTTTGCACAATTAGCACTGGCCTTGTTTTAACTGCTTATGTTGAACTTCTTTAGTGTCTCTTAACACAGATGTAGTTACTTTGATTCCTGTGTATTCCATCAGATAAGATCCATGTGTATAGCAGCCATTTATCTTTTTAAGAAAGTTCCTTATAATAATAAATCATGGATTGTATAAAATTTTATGATGTGTTCTCTGGCCTCATTTCTGTTTCCTGGGTCATATTTTCCAATCCTTAGTCCTCTTTGTTTGCAGCTGGGGCGTTTTAGTCACCAATTTCTTTTAAGGCATTCTGGTTGCATATTTGACCGGTTTCAGTTTGCAAACTGAATAGAAATCCTCAGTTTCTTTGTATTTAGCAGTTTGTGTATTTCAATAATAGTTGTTTTGGCAGGTCTTCCTTGTATGCTTATGGAGAGTATCCTATCACAGTATTATACTTAAGGATAGATCATGAATTGATCTTTGACATATGAATGTGACACTATTCATCTTAAATTTGTCATCCCCTGCATTGTAGATTATATTACTGTCTAATTTCAAATGCCTGTTTCTGTCCTCTAATGTCTAGGATGCCAGTCTTTTCAGGTTCCATTTACTTTTTGAGAATTTTTATGTTTCTTGCATTCAACATTTCAGGTATTTTTTTTAAAAAAAATGTTTTTAGTTATGTCTGCTAATTTTACTTTTTGCCACATCAGCAAATGAAGATTCTTCATTGGGTGAAACTGTACACCCTTCCTGACATTAAAATAGATTACTTTGTTATTGTTTGATGTTGTAAAGTAGACAATAACTTGTATTTACCCTATGAACAGCACATGAGAACTTAGCCCTATCTTTTGCCATCCTCACTGCCTCTGATATCTTTGAGCCCACTGCTGGAACCTCTTTAGCATAAGTGATCCTGCTGATATTTGAAATACTGGTGGCATAGCATAGGAACATGCAAGCAGACTGGCAGAACAGACACAGGCATGGTGAACCATTCAATTGCAAGAAAATCTCCATGTAAGTGCACTTGCACACTTCATACCCATGTTGAGGGGTAAATTTTATCAATTTCTGACCTTGAGATATTTATACTGGGTTCAAATCTGCCTCCCCCTCCAATTATTTAAATCTATAACATTTTTTCATTTTCCAGAGAATGGTGATAATTACTAAGTAAAATTCCTCGATCTTAAATTTCTTTTCAATAACAGAGAATGGGAGACCTCTACTTGTGAAGGAACAGATAGTGAATATTAGGCTTTAAAGATAAATCATTTGCTGCAACTATTGAATTTTGTCATTGTAATATGGAAGAACGTTTGGATAATGGAATGGAATGAGTGATTTTCTCTAATAAAATTATTTACGGAACACAGGAAGTTTAATGAATATTGTTTCAGTTTCATATATCATAAATATTACTCTTGTTTTTCCCCCACAACCACTAAAAATTGTAAGCCCTCAGGAGCCCTGGTGGCCTAATGATAAGAAGCTGTGCTTCAATGCTAAAAGTTCATATTCAAATCCACCAAGTTTTACACAGAAGATGGATAGGTGGTCTTCTCCTGTGCTGTTTACTGCCTCTGAAAACCCTTTGGAGGGTCAGCTATGAGTCAGTTCTGAGCAACAATCCTTAATTAATGGACCAAATAAAATATACACTTGGCTGTTTTTAATTCTTTTTTGCCAGTTTGCTGATATATGTTTTAAATTAAACAGTCAAGTTTGGGGGATCAGCAATAGAATTTTTATTCCTTGTTGAATTTGTCTGTTTTATCTTGTTTGTATGTATGTTATAATTTACACAGAACTTCAATGTTGTATATTTCTACTTGGGACCATTATGAGTCTGAATTGCCTTGCGGACACCTAATAATGGTGCTTATTTGTGTCCTAATTTACTATGACTTTTGATTTGGAAAAATATAGATACTCCTCACTACGTTTTGTATTTTATATACCTATTTTTAAAAATTTTTACTTTTTTAAATGGAGCTCTGCTGGCCTAGTGGCAAGAAGCTGTGCTGCAATCCTGAAGATGCATGGTTTCAATCCACTAGATGCTCCTCTGGAGAAGGAAGGGCAATCTGCTCCTGTGCCAGTTGGATCCAATTCGACAGTATACACACAATTAAAAAACAAAACAATCAACCATAACCTTTTAAAAATTTTTTCTTAATGGTTTGCATATTTATATATATCGTGTTTTATACTTTGGTATTCATTATATTTTAATTATGATTGTTTCTATTTTCATCCTGTTTTTTCTCTATATTTTTATTTAAATATATATATATACACACATACAGGCATGCACACAAATATATATACATGTGTCCTATATATTAAGATGATAAGTATATATCTGGCTAGTATATTACTTATGATAAAAATGCTTCTATATTAAAAACTTATAACTGTCTTTTGATCAATTCTAATTTTTGGAAATCTCTTGTCTGTCAAAGTAGAATTTTACTTCATGGAGTTTTAAATGACTTATTTTTAAATATTTTGGTTGCCAAACATTTCTTGCATTTGCCTGTTGTTAAACCTGAAAATCCCACCTTTTCATAATAGCTGAGAAAGCTAACTATATTGTCCTTGTTGGTACTGAGTCTTCCTGTAAATGCATAAATCTTTTTCTTTTCCTTAAAGTGTTCTTATGTCATGGTGACAATATAGTTTGCCACTTCTTTAAACTTAGTAGTGAGTCATATTACAGACTTCCTTTAAATCACACTTAAATTCTGCATAAAATCCATCAGTTATAATTTATTTTATATTTATATTAACAAATAAGACAAACTTAATTGTCTACAAGTAACTGAGTCATAGCTGACCATAAATAGGTTTCGGAGGAAGTGATTATCCATCCTTTACCCATGGAAGAGCTGATAGATAAAAATCATCTGTCTTTGGTTACAAGGTAGCTCCACACCTGCCAAGCTAAGGATGTAAATATTTAGAGGAAGATAAAGGTATATTTACAGGAAAATAGAGAACCCTAATTAATTACTGAAAGGATTCCTGGATCTTATTTTTTTCTGTTTATTTCTCCAGCTTATGCTGTAACATTTAATTTTTAAGCTATCCCTGATTTGATAAAAAAAATGTATTAGCCCTATATAATTAGTAGAAACAATGTCCGAGTTTTTGAAGAGACTTTGGTAAAATATTGAAATAATCTTTTGAGTGTTCTGTTGCATTCTTTTTGAATCTCTTGTGTCATTTCCTTTCTGTCCTCCCTTCCCTGTTCCCTTTTGTTTCTTACCTTTTTTCCAGTAAGAGGAGCTAGGGCAGCTTGGGAAGAGCCATATCTGACATTTCAGCATCCACAGCACAAAACCAATTCCTGTGAGGCCTCCATGCTCTTGCACTTCTTTCTACTAATTCCAGCACCAATCATATTGTCCTATGGGTTCTTAAATGTATTGTAGTAGCTGCATAGAGTACACAGAACAATATTGATGATTATGGGTTTATTATGGATCTTATTGTGGATCTAGGCCAAAAGAATATTAGAGATTTGCTTGTGTTCCATTGACTATGTAAAGGCACTTAGTTGTGTGGCTCATAATAAGTTATTTATACCATTGAGAATATTAGAATCTACATGGACTAAAACCCAAAAATACTACATGACTTAAAATCAAGAGAGTTATCTGTCAGCATCTTATCCTTTCATCGTATCTATTAAATGCTGAGCAAATAATCCTAGAACCTGAGCTATGTGAAGTTATAATGTGGCATCTGGAATTGATTACAATTGAGTAGCAATCTGTGATTTGCAGTTGACATTATCTCCCTTGAAGAAAGTGAATAAATCTCAAAGTGCTTAATTGAAGCAATCCAAGACTGTAGACTTCAATATGCATATAAAAAAAAATAAGATGGAATAAGCTAGGAGCCACCCTGGCCAATGGAAACCAGAGTGAAGAAGCAGTAGCTGCATACCGCCGTGCCCTTGAACTACAGCCTGGCTATATTCGGTCCCACTATAACCTGGGCATCAGCTGCATCAATCTTGGGGCTCAGCTGGAGGCTGTGGAACACTTTCTGGAGCTCTGAACATGCAGAGGAAAAGCCGAGGTCCTTGTGGTGAAGGAGGTGCCATGTCAGAGAACACCTGGAGTACGCTACGTTTGGCGTTGTCTATGTTGGGCCAGAGTGATGCCTATGGGGCTGCTGATGCCCGGGATCTACCTGCATTCCTAACTATATTTGGCCTGCCCCAGTGACAGTGGGATGGGCTGCCCTGTGAGTGTCCACCTGGAGGGGTTCCTGCTTTGGATATGACTTCCTCTCCCCAAATGGGCCTACCAAGGGGGAGGGCTGATGACCATAAGTGGTACAACCTCTCAGGAGCTGCCTCAGCCTAGGGGCAGGTAGTCCTTGTTCTAGTCCCTACGTAATTGTAGGAAAATGAGCTGTGTTATCTCTGAGTCCCTTGGTAATTCAACGACTGTACATCCAGCTACAGATCTCTCTGTTCATCATGCCATTTCTTGGTGCTGCTATTTGAGTAGGACCCAAAGATAGAGGGTAACTTATCATCAGCTGCCATTCTGATAGGGCCTACCGCATTTGTAATGTCTGCCTTTTCCCCTACTCTCATAGGGAGTTGATCATAGTATAGCTTCCTTAGGCAGTTGTGTGTAGAAGGTTCTTCTACCTTGCACCTCCCTGTAAAGACTAATTGAGATACGGATGGCCTGCTTAATTAAATGCTGTGGAAGTGCTCATAATTCTCTCATTCTTAGACCTCTCCTGGCCATAAGCTCGGATTCTCCATGAGTATGATGAAGCAGTAATGCTGGTATCATTCTTGTAGGGGTCCTCAGGAGCTTATTATGGGTTATCCAAGGGTCAGGGCCACTAGCTACAGCGTGTTTGAGGTTTGAGGGGCAGGAGGAGCGCTCATACATGCGATGAGCCTGGAGGGAAGCAGATGCCATCAGGCTCAGGGCTCTGTTCTTTTGGTGGAAGGACAGAGCAAGTGGAATGTGGGTTATGAGTGTAGCAATTCCTTGTCTTAGAAAGACCTGTGTGTAGAAGTTGAGCTAGTTCTTTTGGAAAGGTGGTTCAGAGAGTGCAACCTTGCCAAATTCCTTGTAAAGGGCAGCACAGTGTTACTGTAAGCCTTTGTCGTACTTCTTGAATTGTTTCTAGGGGAAAATGTCAGAAAATCCCCTCTTTACTATTACCTCACAAGGTGAAAATTGAGGGAAGATGAGAGAGCAACTTGGATTCTTTTCGGCTGCCCCTGCATTGAGAGATACACTAACCCCCCCCCAGAAATGACTGCTAAGCCTCTTGCCTTGTCTCCAGCAGTGAATGATCAGAGATATTTTTTTAAACTACCATGATCCCAAAGTTCCATTGTGAAATTTATTTTTCTTTGTATGAATGTGTATATGATTTAAAAATAAAACTAAAATATTTGTATGAAGAAAAAAAAGATGGAATAAGCTTATTATATCTCGCCATCAAGAAAACAAAAATCATCTTTGGACCAGTAGATAACATCATGATAGAAGGAATTGTCTACTCTATTTTACTTAGATTCACAATCAACACTTGTGGAAACAACACTTAAGAATCAAGCCATGGTATTTTTATTTGCTTCATATGCCTGTGAACTTTGCACAATGAATTACTAAACTACTGAAGAGAACTGTTGTTTTGATATGTGGTAATGGTGAAGAGTTTGAAAGTTTCATGGAGTGCCAAAAGAGCCAATGAATCTGCCTTGAGGGAAGTTAACTAAAGTGCTTCTTAGAGGCAAATACATATTTTGGCAGTTTTGCTGGGAGGTGCCTGTCCTTGGGAAAGACATTGTGCTTAGAAAAGTAAAGAGAAAGTAAAAGAGAAGACCACTGAGATGACTTGACACAATGATTGCAACTCTGAGTTTAAGTACAACGGAGATCCTGAAAATGGTGCAGGATTGGGCAGGTTTCTTTTTGTTGTATATAGTGCCACTGAATTGGAGCCGCATTCAAGGCACCTAACAACAACATGTACTAACTCAACTGACAATCCTCCATTATATCAGATGATGGAAATTGTATTATTTTACCACCCACAATATATCTGTAGTTCCTACTAGAAGATTTCTGCATTTGGTAATAAGTTCAGTTTTACCACTTTATAATTTTAAGTTACTAGCAAAAAATTGTATATGTAGCTCATATTTAGCACATCAAATGTGTCCAATTCTAGATGAAATTAAAATTATTAGATAAAGTGTGTGTTTAGGGGGGGCTCTGCTAACACCAAGGTCATGATCCTGTGGCTGTTAAAGTTTACTGGTGCCTCCTTGGAAGAACCATGATCAGTCTCCTTCTGTGTTATTTATAGCTTTGAAAGCCAATGTAGGATCAGCTCTGTATTGATTTTGACTTGATGGCAATCAGTTTGAGTTTTCTTAGTTTGAGCTTTTCAAATCACCCTCTTAAGTTACTTGTCTTATCTTGCCAACCTTACCATGCTGAACACCACAAACATAAATGAAAAGATGCTATTTCCCCTGTGGAATCTATCTTCAAAAGTCGTTTTCCTCCTAAATGTCAGATAATGTGATTTTGATCAGAGAACTAGGCTTGGAACTGACATTTAAAGAATAGCGGTATTATTTTATTTTCACCAAATAGATCATTACAATCTAAGAAAAATTTTGCTAAAAAATGTCTATATTTACAGAATGTTGTTTTTAAATACACAATTTTCTATTTCCTTTATGTTCATGACAAAATAGTACTAATTACATGACTTACTGAAATGCATACATAATTGAATTGTTTTCAAAGAATGTAAGCATTCTGCCAAATACCCTTTATAATGTTTAATTTTTCTCATCTGTACTGATACAGGGAAAATTTAGAAACGAGTACACTAAAACCTCAGCTTACCCAATCACCTTGTTGTATTTTTTTACATAGCATTCATGGTGATTTTCAACTTTTAATTTAATCATGTCTTTCCTTTGAATATGCTCTTTTTATTTTTCATATTGAGAATAAAAAAAATTTAATCTTTAGTCTTATCTCTGACTTATTCTACTTTCCCACTATGCAGTGTCCCCACTGTGATCTAATCACACTGCATTTATGCATATTCTCATTTTAGAATTGCTTTCTATCTGTGCCTTTCATGTGAATGGTAGTCTAATTACTTTGTACTTCACTGCTCCTTGTAAGTTGAAATAACTATTTCAGAAACAGATATTCAAGAGTTTGCTGGATAAGGAGTATAATGTAGACATTCTCTTTCCTATTACTCTTATTATAATTCTTTACATTTAATTATTATTCTCTGATTTTAGGAGGAGGAAGTATGCATGTGTTCATCTGCTTGTTTAATTCTCTATTGTAAGTTCTATACCTTAGTCCCAGGAAAAGTGTTTAATATTTATTGGATGAATGAGTAAATGAACTGGGGTTATGGATGCTTTCCTTATGCATCTGATCTGGCTAATAAAGTCCATAATTTTCAAAAACTCTGCTTGCTTCTGTACTTCCATAGTCAGTGTAATAGAAATCCTAGCAGTGAAAAAGGATATTCAAGTTTAAGTCTAGAAAACTGAGATTGAATCTCACATCTTCCAAGTATATGATTTCAAGTTCATCATTATTTCTGTCTCTCTTTCTATAAATAACATCTCTTAGAATTGTGTGAGATTCAAATGAGAATCTGTTTAGAAGTTTTTAGAATGCACTATATAAATTACTTTTAGTATTGGAGCTCTGATGTCCTACTCCAGAAAGAGTTGTGGTGCTAACCTATAGGTAGCGCTTTGTGGGTTCGACTCTACCAGTGGCTCCGAGGGAGAAAGATGGGCATTCTCCTCCTGTATGATTTTTTAAAAAAAATTATTATTAATGTCAATGAAAATTTACAGAGACTTTGGTTTTCCATTCATTCATTGTTGCACTTTTCTCCCCCCCCACCGCCCACCCCCCACCCCCCAGTACACTATCCTCTTGGAAAAACTAAAAGACAAATTCTTTCACTGTTTTACAATCCCTCCTCCCCAGGTCCACTCCACTATGCAGCCTTCACTCTGGACTCCCATCATGACAAAAATACCTAATCACATATCCCTTTTAAACAGTTTTCTCCCTCATCAGTTTCAATGCAGTGTACATTATTGAACCCATATTTCTCAGTCTCCAACCAACCCCGAGGTCAGTCCTGTTTTACAACAGTGGCACCATGCAGTGTTTGTCCTTTTGTGACTGAGATACTTCACTCAGCATAATGTCCTCCTGGGTCACTCATTTTGAATAATATTGCATGAGTTTCTTGTTTTTCAATGCAGCATAGTACTCCATTGTGTGAATATACCGCAGCTTCTCCAGCCATTCGTTTGTTGATGGGCACTTAGGTTGTTTTCAACTCCTTGCTATTGTGAACAAAGCCGCAATAAACACGGGTGTGCATATATTTGCTTGGATGCCAGTTATGGTGTCTGGAGTATATTCCCAGTAGTGGAATTGCTGGGTCAAATGGTATCTCTGTTTGAAACTTTTTGAGAAAGTGCCACACCACCTTCCACAGTGGTTGCACCATTTTACACTCCCACCAACAGTGAATAAGGGTTCCAGTCTCTCCACAACCTCGCCAGCATTTGTTGCTTGCTGTTCTGTTAAATTTTGCTCTTCTTAGTGGGGTGAGATGATATCTCATAGTTGTTTTGATTTGCATCTCTCTTAGAGCTAGGGATTTTGAACATTTCTTCATGTGCTTGTTAGCCATCTGAATATCTTCTTCGATGAAGTGTCTGTTCATATCCTGAGCCCATTTTTCTATTGGATTATTTACCTTTATCTTGTGGTGCTCAAGTATTTTAGAAATTCTAGATAAGTCCCTTATCAATCCCTCATATGTCATTACCAAATACGTTTTCCCAGTCGATGGCTTCCCTTTTTACCCTGTTGAAGTTTTTAGATGTGCATAGGGATTTGATTCTTAGAAAGTTCCATTCATCAATTTTATCTTCTGGTTGTAGGCTCCTGTATGATTTCAAGCCTCAGAAACCTACTGGGGAGAAGGTTATGGGTCATTTTTGACTCCTTAACCCTGAATTTGAAGACTGTAATGTTAATAAATTAATAAATGGACCATAACAATTTGCTTTTAGGAGGGGACATTACTTAAGAACTCTGCGTTTTATTGTGTGATGTACTATTACTACTTATTTATGTAATACATTTCCTTCCCGTTTTCGCCCCCATGAAACCTAAGACAGAGAAGCAAGTCCTCTTCTTTTTTAAAAAATGACAAATTAATGAGAAATGAATATGTTTTATAATTTTGATATGTATACTGTATAGAGCTGTAAGTTAAAATTAAGCATTTTGTATAATCTTTGTTTTTGCTACTGAAAATTGTTTTTTTTTTGAGACTGACATCTTTTCAGCCTTTTCTCTATTTCTTCCTTCTTACTTTACGTAGTTACAGCAACCTGTAGCCTTTTTATGAATTCTTCATATAAGTTGAAATATTTTTGCTTCTGAATTATTTATTACAGAAAATGTATTTGTCAGAACATGGATGTATGTATTTATCTTCAGATTATGGGGATTGTTGAAGAGTAAAACCCATTATTTATTCCCAAACTCAAAACTTCTTGCCTTTGAGCCAGAACTAGCTCACAGCTGACTTTCCAGTTGACTTTTGGAAGCTTTAAACACACAGCTCATCCTTCTTCCCAAGAGTAGCTCTTGGATTTCTGCCACCACAGAAGCACTTTGGGTTAGCTGCATAACTCCCTTGTGGACTGTGCCGCCAGAGCTCAGGACATAAGTATTCCTCTAGAAACTCTCATTTTTTGTTGTGAAACTTGATTGCATTTCTGGAGGCAGACTACTTTCTTTTGCCCTTTCTCTTCTTCTCTCTGTCCATTGATCCATTCGTCTGGAGTGAAATCAACATGAGAAAAGATGATCTCAGCATTTGTCTTCATGCCTTTAGAACCTGAATTGTGTGAAAATACGAATAAGATATTTTTTTTGTTAGGGTCACAAAGCTAGTAAATAAATGAAACTGAGTAAAAACATAAATTTGGGAAATTAGTTTGGCAGTACCAAAATGATTTTCATAATCATCTTTTACTATCATTTGTACCACATATTTCATATGACAACATTGGTAAAACAAGAAAACTACTTAACTTGTTCATGATGGTTTATTCATTGAGGTGAAGTTGATAATTTCGCCTGAACAAAAAAGGTATAAAAATATTTGCTCAGTTTCCTCCTTTACATGAAAATTATTTTAACCATATAAGAATAATGTTGATGAAAACATGTTAACATTAAAGAGCATAATTAACTTACTTTTCTACAGCAATTAAAACTTTCTAATATTCTTAATATTACTTATTCTCTAAGTTGGAATAATATTATAGTTTATATTCACCCTGTGGTTGGAGGGTCCACACAGCTGAAGAATGAAATGTTTTGGCTCTCTAGCCAGTTAGGAGAGGGTAGTAGCACCACCTTGTGGTGCCTTCTATTCCACTCCGTTTACTTAAAGCACGGATTTCTTCCTTTTGTTTGTGTTATTGCACAGATACTGATGAAAAAGTAGGTATGAAAGACCTCAGATTGACAATGCATTATCCAAAATATTTAAAAATTTTACTGTTATAGTTTTGACTTTTAAAGTGTTGACTGTTGTATTGTACTGCTTACTCTTGAGCGTGCAGTATTTCCAAAATATTTTTTCAATTTGTCTCAAGTCCTGTCTTACTATGATAAGAATTTGAATTATAAAATTGATCATTGTTAATATACTGTTACTGCTGTATGCCATTGAGTTGGAGCTGACTTTTAGCCGACCTTCCAGTAGGTTTCAGAGGCAATAAATTGCATGGGAAAGTTCCCACCTTGGTGGATTCAAATCATGTGCCTTTGAGTTGACAGCACAACTTCTTACCACTAAGCCTCCAGAGTTCCCTGTTATGAATATATAGGAAAATACCCTGAAAAGTATAGAAAGGAAAATGAAACTGCTCCAGTAGATAATAATGGGTTCTTTAAAATTACTTAAGCTTATATAATAAGGCCGTTTTATTGTTACTATTAGGAGTCATCAAGTCAAGTACAGTAACTAGTGACTCTAAGAACAACAGACCTGAATCCTGTGCTATCCTCTACAGTCCTTACCGTCTCTAACACACTGAAGCCCATTGAAGCACTTGTCGTGTCAGTCTGTCTCATGGAGGGTCTTCCTATCTTTCACTGATCCTCCACCTTTTCAAGAAATAATCTCTACTAGCAACATGCCTAAAATATGTGAGACAACATTTCACCATCCTTGCCTTCAAGAAGCACTCTGGCTGCACTTTTGCAAAGTCATCAATTCTTCTGTCATCCTAATTCTTTGTCCAGCTCTCAAATGAATAGCAAGTGTTTGAAAAGACTGTCGCCTGAGTCAGGTGTACCGTAGTCTTTAAACTGACATAATTATTCAGTGATTTGGAGAGATCACTGATAGTGCACTCGCCCGATGCACTGTGTTTCCTGATCTCCTGTCTCCTCCTAACACAGATGTTGATTTTAGATCCAAGTTAGGTGAAATCATGGACATTCCAACTTTTTCTCCATCTCTCATAATTTGCTTGTTAGTCTAGTGGTGAGAATTTTTGTCTTCTTGATGTTGAGGTTAAATCCATATTGAAGTCTGTAATCTTTGATTGTCTGCGGTATGTGTTTCAAATCCTCTTCACTTTCAACAAGCAGGGTTGCATCATCTGCATAGTGCTGGGTATTGATGAGACTTCCTCCAAGGCTGATGCCACGTTTCTCTATTTTATAGAGTCCAATGATAACAACCTTTAATAAAGTTATAAATTATTCAGTGGCACCTAACAACAACTATAAAGTTAAACAATTTACCAATCTTTCATGGACCCTTGGTTTCTTTATATGTAGAGATGAAGATGATAATACTCAGCCTATAGTAGTAAGCATTTAGTAAATAATAACCTGAACTGTTGAGCTGCAGAGGATCAAAAATTACAGCCTCTAATATGGGTTACATTTTAACATCAGAAAACCACAAAACACTAATCCTCACCACTGGGCCAATAGGCAGCATCATGTTATATGGAGAAGAGGCAAAAATTGTCAATGACTTCATCTTGCTTAGATCCATATTGAACTCCTTTGGTCATAGCCAAGAAATAAGATGTATTGCATTAGAAAATTCTGTTGTCAGGGATCTCTCCAAACTGCAGAATACTAATGACCCCAGTTTGAAGAATAGAGTACTCCTGACAAGCAATACTCTTTTTTTTTTTAAATTTTTTTACTTTATTTTTAGTGTGTGTGTGTGTGTACGTACCATCAAATCAGATTTGACTGGTACAGGAGGAGATTTTTCCTCCTTCCCCAGCAAAGCATTTGGTGGATTTGAACCACTCACCTCTGGGATTGCAGTGCAGCTTCTTGCCACTTGGCCACCAGAGCTCGCTGCAATGCTCTTTTTCAATCACTTGCTATACATCTGAGGATTGGACAGTGATTAAGGATGACAAAGAATTGATGCCTTTAAGTTGTGTTGCAGAAGAGTGCTGAATATCTCATGGACTTCCAAATGGACAAAGTGTGTTTTGGAAGAGATGTAGTCAGGGTCTCCTTTAAGGCAAAGATAGTGAAACTTTGCCTTAGATACTTTGGACATGTTGTTCAGAGTGGCCAGTCATTGAAAAAGACATCATGCTTAGAAAGGTGGAGAGTCAACAAAGGAAGGGTACACCCTCCACAAGATGGATTGACCAAGTAATGGTGAGCTTGGTGTGCTAGAGGTGGTGATGATAGCACAGAATAGGACAAGATCCATTGTTCTTAGGGTTACTGTGAGTTGTAGTGGACTCCTCAGCAATAATAGTAATAGTTAACATTAACCATCACAGTGATATCAATGGATTTCATTATTTTAAATATGTTTCCTGTTCTGGCATTTAAATAACTCTACCAGA
Organism: Elephantulus edwardii; assembly: GCF_000299155.1. Taxonomy (NCBI): domain Eukaryota; kingdom Metazoa; phylum Chordata; class Mammalia; order Macroscelidea; family Macroscelididae; genus Elephantulus; species Elephantulus edwardii. The sequence continues at coordinate 2,502,710 of NW_006400020.1, read as the reverse complement.
CCCCCCCCCCCTTAACTGTACTGTCATTTCACCAACTTGATACCTTATTGTCATTGTTTTGTTGGCATCTCAAACTTTATATGTCCATGAGCTTTCGATAAATGTTGATACTTGTAGAGAGGCTTCAGGCCTTTTATTCATAGAGTCACAGTGAGTAGTGCTTGACTCGAAGGCAATCAACAACAACCACCACCCACTTCTCAAGCATGTCTTTCCTTCAGTCTTCTTCCAGAAGGGAAGCCCCAGACCTTAAAGTTATCCTTGGCTTCTTTTTCTTCCAAAATTTACATATTTTTTTAAAAGTCTGCTGTCTCTTATTATAGTTCAAAGTGTTACCAGAATCTGAATACTACTTTTCTTTTTTGAGCTTGGTCTCTCCCAGCCACACCAGAATTACTGTATTTCAAATAATCTCTCTTTCCATCCTTGTACCTTATACTGTTCATTCTCAGTAATATAATTACGATGATTTCTTAAATTGAATGAGTATTGATATGTTTGCCATATGTTTCATCTATATTTTTGTTTAAAATATATTCAGTTACATGTTGTTGTTGTTGTTATGTGCCGTCGAGTCGTTTCCGACTCATAGCGACCCTATGCACAACAGCCCTAAACCCTGCTCTATCCTGTGCCAGTCTTATTGTCTCTGGCACACCCATCCCGATTACCCCAGTCACTGAATCAATCCACCTCACAGAGGGTCTTCCCCTCCTGCACTGACCCTCCACCCTCCCAAGCATGATGTCCCTCTCCAAGGACCTGTCTCTCCTGGCAACATGTCCAAAGTATGTCAGACGAAGCCCCAGAATCCTTGCCTCCAAGGAGTAGCTTGGTTTAATCCTCTCCAAGATAAATCTGTTTGTTTTCCTGGCAGTCCAGGGTACATTCAGTACTCTTCTCCAGCACCACAGCTCAAAAGCATCCACTCTCCTTCTGTCCTCCCTAGTCATTGTCCAACTCTCTGATGCATAACAGGTGATTGTAAATACCATGGCCTGTATCAGGCGCACCTTAGTCTCCAGAGAGACACTGTTGCTCCTGAGTACTTTAGAGAGGTCCCTAACAACAGACTTTTCCATCGCGATACGCTTTTTGATTTCCTGACTGCTGGTGCCAAGGGCGTTGACTGTGGAGCCGAGCAAACTGAAGCTGTGAACAATCTCAATCTCTTCGTCATCCATCCTGACGCTGCCAATTGGTCCAGTGGTGAGAATCTTTGTCTTCTTGACATTGAGCCTCAGTCCATACTGAAGGATTCAATTACATAATTATGCAAATTATATACAGCATTTTAAGTCACATACTACACTATGCATAAAATACCACTTTCCTATGCTTAATTCCCTTGTATGATGGTATTCAACAACAAAATATAATTAAATCTCTGTGATCTCACTTGACCCTATATCAGTTCCCTAATATCACTTATTGGTCATTCCATTTTAAAATTTCACCAAGTTTCCCCAAAGTCTTAATTTACAGTCCGTTTTTTAAAAAAAACAATAATCCAATCAGTGAGCACTCTTTGCATTTGAATAGTTTTAATAATTTCATATTCTTGGTTTCCCTCTAGCATTTATATTAGTGAAGAGTTAGGTCAGTCATAAAGACTTGACCTTCTGAATTTGTTTGATTTTTTTTTAGACTTCTAATGCAATTTCACTTATTCACCTTGAACTTTTTTGGCCATTTCTTTGGAAAGAATGTTTAATTTTTTTGAAATGCCTTTTCTTTGTTCATCAATGTGATCATGTGATTTTAAAAATGTTTAGTACTGTGTGTTATGTTGAGTCATTCTTCCATAACTGATATTGAGTCCAACTCGATACATGGGTTTTTAGTGTAATGTTTGCTTTTTTGAGTGCAGTTTTATTGACAATTTTTCTCTCTGTGGTCATGTGGTATATTGCTGTCATTTTCTATTGTGATTTTTTTTTAAATTCAAGAATATTCAATCTTTTAGGATGTTCTAAAAAATTTGAATAGAAGTGGCATGACCTTTTCCTTAATGGTTTGGTAGAATTCCCTGGAGAGATCACTTGTGCCATGTGTATTTTTTTTGTTTATATAGATTTTGTTTTAAATGACATACTGATTTCTTACTTTTTGTTGAGTTAGGACAAATACTCCATGTTAGAGTCTCAGAGTTATTTCATTGTTAGTCTTTTTTTAAAAAAATTTTATTATTTATTATTATTTTTGATGCGTGTACCGTCAAATTGGATCTGACTGGTACAAGAGGAGATTGTCCCTCCTTCTCCAGCAGAGCATCTGGTGGATTTGAACCTTATACCTCTGGGATTGCAGTGCACCTTCTTGCCACTAGGCCACCAGAGCTCCCTCCCATTGTTAGTCTTTTAATAAAATTTTCCCATTTCCTATGGATTTTGTTGAAATATATATCTTCATAGTATTTTGTACTTACCCTTTTTATCTCAGTTATTTTTGGTTTTTATGTCATCTTTCTTATGCTGTTTGCATCTTCTTCTTTTCCTTTGTTATATTTGCCAGTGGTTTATCAATTTTATGAATCCATCTTACAGGACTAACTTTATTCATTCTATTTTTTATTTCATTGAATTTCTGCTTTCAAATGCTCACTCATTTCTGTCCAGTCTGAAGTGACTTATAGCTACCCTCCTGCAAGTTTTTAGAAGATATAAATCACATAGGAAGTGATTACCCATATTTCTCCTGAGGAGAAGCTGCTGAGTTTGAACTGCCAGGGAGATGTAGCCTTTTGGTTAACAGAACTTTATAGCCTTTATTATTTCTCTTCTAGGTGGTAGGGTTTACATGCTAATTTTGATTCTCTCTTTGTGCACTTTTTTTTTTTTTTTTGCTATACATGCTATGTTAAGTACTACTTTTCCTGTGTCTCAAAGATATTGACTTGTTATGTTTTCTTGCTCATTTGTTTTAAGAAATGGTTTAGTTTTCATTTTTTTAATTTCTTCTGTTGCCCAGTAGTGTTCAAGTGATAGGTTATTTAGCTCCCAAAACTTCATTTTTTACCTCCTTAATATTCCTTTTGTTGATTTGTAACTTTATAGCATTATGATATGAGAAGATGATTTGTAATGAGGTTTTGTTTTTTAGTTTATTGTGGCTTGCTTTGTAATGTTAATATATGATCTGTTCTTAGAGAATGTTCGTACTAGCACTGGAAAAGAATATTTAGTATTTTTTAAAGAATGTCTAATGTTTTCTAATTGGATGGAGTATTCTAGAAGTCTGCAAGATCAAGTTCATTAATTGTATTGTTTTTCTCTTTCTTTTCAGTCATTTTGTCCTTCATCAGAAGTGGTCTGTTAGTCTATTATTATTATTATTATTTTCATGGCATTTTATGTCTCTATGCAAATCAGTTAACATTTAATTAATATGTTTTGGTAGTGTGGCATTGGGTGCCTAGATATTAATTATAGTTCTACTCAATTTTTCAGTTATTCCTTAAGTCAATTTAATTTATATAATGGCTTTTCTTACCCATGTGCTAATTTTTGTGTTGAAGTCCATTTTATCAGGAATTAATATTTATTGTCATTCCTGATCTTTTTAAATTGCTGTTGTTATTTCCCCACCCTTATATATTTGGGCTATATTTGTCTTTGTGTCTCAGATACACCTCTTGGAAACAGTATATTGATGGATCATATTTGTCCATTGTGTTAACCTACTCTTGTTCTCTTGACTGGTGCATCTAATCCCTTCAGCTTCTATGTAATTATAAATAGGTGTGGTTTTATTGTCATTTAGTTCCATTTTTATTGTCATAGTGCTTATTTCTTTGCCCCATGTATTTTCTATGCTGAAATGATATTGTTCATAGCTTTTCTTATTTCCTTTATTTGTGTTACTTTAGTATTCACTAAGAGGTTGAGGTTGACAGTTTCATCTTACTCAGCTTCACTGTCAACACTCTTGGAACCAGCAGTCAGGAGACTAAAAGACAAATTTACTTGGAAAGTCTGCTGTCAGTGACCTCTCTAGAGTGCTAAAGAGCAATGATGTCAGTCTAGAGAATAAAGTTTGCATAATCTAGGTCATGATCTTTTCAGTAACTTTGTAGGTAACAGAAAACTAGACAATGACTAAAGATGACAGAAGAATTGATACCTTTGAGTTGTGATGGTGAAAAGTATTGAGCATACCATGGATTACCAAGAGAACAAACAGATCTGTCCTGGAGAGGGCAAAACCAGTTTGTTCTTTGAAGGTAAGGATTTTTAAACTGTATGGACTGAGGCTCAATGTCAAGAAGACAAATATTCTCACCACTGGACCAATCGGTAGCATCAGGCTGGATGGCGAAGAGATTGAGATTGTTCACAGCTTCAGTTTGCTCGGCTCCACGGTCAACACTCTTGGCACCAGCAGCCAGGAAATCAAAAAACGTATTGCGATGGGAAAGTCTGCTGTTAGGGACCTCTCTAAAGTACTCAAGAGCAACGATGTCTCTCTGGAGAATAAGGTGTGCCTGATACAGGCCATGGTCTTTGCAATCACTTGTTATGCATCAGAGAGTTGGATAATGACTAGGGAGGATAGAAGGAGAATTGGTGCCTTTGAGCTGTGGTGCTGGAGAAGAGTATTGAATGTACCATGGACTGCCAAGAAAACAAACAGATTCATCCTGGAGAGGGTTAAACCAGGCTACTCCTTGGAGGCAAGGATTCTGTGGTTTTGTCTGGCATACTTTGGACACGTTGTAAGGAGAGACAGGTCCTTGGAGAGGGACATCATGCTTGGGAGGGTGGAGGGTCAGTGCAGGAGGGGAAGACCCTCTGTGAGGTGGATTGATTCAGTGACTGGGGTAATCGGGATGCGTGCGTCAGGGGCAGTGCGATTGGCACAGGATAGAGCAGGGTTTAGGGCTGTTGTACATAGGGTCGCTATGAGTTGCAAATGACTCGATGGCACATAATAGCAACAACAATAATAACTCACATACTTTGGACATGTTTTCAGGAGGGGTCAGTCCTTTGAGAAGGACCCCATGCTTGAAAGGATAGAGGATTGGTGCAAGAGTGGAAGAGCCTGGATGAGATAGATTGAAACAGTGACTGTGGCAATGGAGGCAAGTGTGTCAGAGACAGTGAGATTGGCCGAGGATAGAACCAAGCCCAGAGCTGTGCATAAGGATGCTGTAAATCGTAGTGGAGTTGATGATACATACCCATGGGTTTTAGGATTTTCCTCTTCTCTTTGTTGAGAAAGTTTATTAATAATTTTTTAGAAGTTACTTTGGAAGTTACTATTTTATTCCTACATCGAAAACAACTCAGTTAATCTTGAAATTGATTTGTCTTTCACTTCATTTTGTTGTTCTGTAACTTCATTGCTTGTTCTATCTTTGCTTCATGGTTTTCCTCTTTTATGGACTGTTACCTCTGGATCCCTATATTCCATCTCAACTGTATTTAGGTTTCACTTGGTTTCTGGATAATTTTTCATGTATTAATTCTGAATTATTTTGACATTGGTTCTCTATGTGAAGAATTCCCTTTAAAAATTTTTTTTGTAAGGTTGATGTACTTTCCCCAAGTTCCTGTTATATTTGCTTTTCTAATTTCATGGTCATATTTTAGGAACAATTTTACTAGTTTAGTAAGTCTTGGGTGGCATTTTTTTCCCTTTCAGAGTTTATATGTGACATTCCATCGCCTTCTTGACTGCTCCTAAGACTTAGTTCTTTTTGTTTTTTCCCCAAGCCACTTTTAGTATTCTTTGTACTTGATTGTGAGAAACAGGATTTTGATTGAGGGAGAATGTCTAGCCTAGATTTCTTAAATTTTATTATTAATATTCTGAATTTCAGTTTGGTGTTTTGTATATCTTCTATTTTTCTGTTTATTTTACCTCTTGAATCTCCCACCCCTTTTGAAAAGTCTTCTCTTCTCTTTGACCTTTCTCTCAGTCAATGGAAGGCAATGAGTTATCCTCTTTTAGAATTCCTTTTCAAAAAATTCTAATAGCCTTTCTTCCTCTGAAAGTTTTTCTAGGTCAGTATTTTGGTTGTTTGCCTCTCTTTCTTTCTCTCTCTCTCTCTGGTCTGTATTTCTCTGTTGACTCTGAGGCATTGTCATGTTGATGTGTTTGTTGTTGTTAAGTGCTGTCGAGTGGTAGACAACTCATAGTGACCCTATGAACAAAAGACCTGAACACTTGTATAACTTTTGTCATTTCTCCATGTTCGTAGAGTTTCTGGAGGCAAGCTATTCGGAAGTGGACACCACTCCTGCTTCCAAGTTTGTTTCAATTGGGAAGCACCACCCAACACTGTCCCCATGGGTAATCATTATCATACTTGGCACATTAGTGTCACAGTGTTTAGCATCACAGCAACCATGAGTTACCTCTGTACAGCAATGCACAGACCAGTGCTTTACCACTTTGAAGAATGTTTGACGAAAAACAATTTAAACAAGGCCTGAGGGCTGCAGATTAAAATCACCCACCTTTGGCTTGGTAGCATCACTTTATATCCACTAGGCCAGCATAACTCTCTTTGTGTTGTCCTTGTTATTGTTGTTAAGTGCCATTGAGTCGTAGACGACTCATAGCAACCCTTTGAACAAAAGACCTGAATACTTGTGTAACTTTCGTTGTTTCTCCACGTTTGTGGAGTTTGTGGAGGCAAGCCACTTCTCCACTAGGCCAACAGATCTCTCTTGATGTTGTTGATGTCTTTATATTGTTCTATTTTATTGAGTTGTGTGAGTGAGTTACAGTCCAGTTTTTTTTTGACAGTTCCTAATCTTACATCTTTTGATGGCGGGTTAGGAGGTATGTACAGTTCTCTGGTGTTCTTGCAGAGCAGTTGAGCACCAGCAGTTGATTACGGTTCAGATGGGATACAACTGGTCTTTGGTCTTGTTCAGTGGATGATTTGCAGGGGAGTATGTTTGACTAGATGATGGAGATATGGTTGCCTGATACTGTTATTTCTGATTTTTGTGTGTGTTTATTTTCTTCAGTTTGGGATTTCTCCCCTCTCCCCCGCATTTGCATACCTTTATCTTTAGATTCTGTTTTTCTTTCTGTTGAATCCTTGAAGGACAGGCAGTAAAAATATACAGTCTCATCCCCTGCACCTGTCCCTCATTTGTACGCTCTCCTGGTTCTTATTCTCAGGTCTTTGCTCTGTTCTTGGAGGATGCTAGGCTTTTGCTTGAATTAATTGTTGCTGCATATTCTGGAAATTCTCTGAAGGCAGTAAATTTGGACAGTTTTATAACTCGCCTAATTTATCTTCTGTGTCTCCAAGTGCACAACCCTTTGCCTGATTTCCAATGTCTCACATACTTATGTTTTAGAATTTTTTTTACCCTTCCCCTCTATTTTTTGTTTTATATGGGAATGTAAATCTAGTTCCCTTAACTCTTGTCTTCACCAAATAGAGAACACTTTCATTCTTAAAATAGGCAAATCAAGAAAGGCAAAATGCTAAAAAGTTAGATTAATCCTACTCCTATTTCTGAGAAGATTTCATCTCACTCCAGATACCATAATCCCATCATCGCCATCTTAGTGGTTAAACATTTGTGCATTACCCTCTCCTGGCTGCAGTTTTAAAACTCTGCAGGGGACAGGGATAGAGGATGAATTCGTGTACTTTGTCATGGGTTTGTGCATTGATCATTATTCACCTGGGGGTGGAGAATTTTCTAATTTAAATGAAATTTTAATCTCTTCTCTACCTACTGGCAAGAACTGAAGAGTTCTCAATAATGAAAATCGCATGTTTTAAAATAAATGAACCAAGGAATACTTCTTTTTGATGATGTTATGTTTTCTCTTTATTAGTAATGGAAATATCACTTCTTTCCAGGAATATGAAGAGATATTATGAGAAAGAGCTTTTTAAAAAAAATTATGGAACCTTCAGGATTAGGAAAGATTAAGAAAGCTGTTCACCAAAAAGTCATGGCAACAATCCTTGTTCAAAAACAACAGTGGGGTAAAGGAACACACTTATTCTTAGTAAATACTCGTTGACAAATTTAGTGGTAAAAGAACATGTCTCTAACTTACTGTCAAAAGTTTCAATCAAAGATTGTATCCACATTCAGAGAGGACATGAATATGCATTAGATATTTATATGTGCTTATGTATTCCCATGTTTCTATTTACATATACACACACATATGTTATTGTTGTTGATTGCGTTCGAGTAGAGCATGACTCGTAGCGACCCTATGAACAAAAGGTCTGAAGCCCCTCTACAACTATTGGCATTTATCAGAGTTCATAGAGTTTTTGGAGGCATGTTCTTTAGGAAGTGGATGCCACTCATACTGCAGAGACATATATACAGATGTGTGTTGCGTATATATCTGTGTTTCTGTGTGCAAATATAGAATTAAACACTGTGACAGTTAATTGTTATGTTCTGTCAAGTTAGAACACCTCATAGCTGACTCATGGGTTTGCAAAAAAATCAAATCATATCTGACTCCCCAGTGAGTTTGCAAAGACTGTAAATCACATGGGAGAGATTGGTCAACTGTTTCTATGGAGCAGCTTGTGTATTCGAACTGTGTGCCTTTAGATTAGCAGCAGAACTCCTTTCTCCTAAATTACCAGACTAATTTAGATGTGTGTGTTTAAAGAATTTGATTTCCAGTTTAAATAAGTTACTATTGTTTATTGTGAAAAGGGTCTTAGGAAGTTATTTAACTATTCTTATAAAATTTGAATATATAATTTAAAAGATTATAAAAAATAACTATCATGGTTAAATACTGATTTGTACATATGAATCTGAAGTGTCATTTACTTTTCCTTGTTAATTTCTACCTCATTTGATAATTCAGAAAGCATAGGTGGAGCTTCCAGGAAGTCATACTCCCAACCCAAAGGCCATGTGTTTGGTGGTACGACTCCACCAGCTTTACTGGAAAATGATAGTCTCCCGGATGTGAGTTACAGCCTCAGGAACCCATTAGAGAGTCAACTCTGAATCAGTCCCAACTTGACAGCAATGAGTTGAAGGAATTTTCTTTTCTCTTTATCATTTTTTGGAATCATGGGATTAACATAAGATTATTTTCATAGAGTAATTCTAGCATGACACAAGTGATCTAGGTAAATCATTGTAGTTATGATTTACCTGAAAAATATAGTTTATTATTACTTTTTAGATGTATTTATTTTACATGAGTCAAAATTTTGGAAAAAGTTAACTTTAAAGAGTATCAGGCAGGGAGCTCTGGTGGCCTAGTGGCAAGAAGCTGCACTGCAATACCAGAGGTATGTGGTTCGAGTCCACCAGATGCTCTGCTGAAGAAGGAGGGACAATCTCCTCCTGTACCATTCAGATCCAATTTGACGGTACACTCACAAAAAAAAAAAATAGAGTATCAGGCAAATAAACATTTGAAAGTTAATTATTGTTGTTATGTGCCTTTAAGTTGCCTGCAACTCATAGTGACCCTATGTACAGTAGCCCTGAAATCTGCCCCATTCTGTGCCAATCTTACTGTCTCTGATGGACTTTCTCTCATTACACCAGTCACTAAATCAATCCATCTTATCAAGGGTCTTCGTCTCTTGTGCTGTTCCTCCACCCTGCCAAGCATAATGCCCCTTTGCAAAGACTGGACCCTTCTTGCAGCATGCCCATAGTATGTCACATGAAGCCTCAGAATCCTTGCCTCCAAGGAGCATAATGGTTTCACCCTCTTTCAGGCTGAACCTGTTCATCCTTCTGGCAGTCCATGGTATATTCAACACTCTTCTCCAGGACCACTGCTCCAAAGGCATTTATTATCTTTCTATAATCCCTAGTCATTGTCCAGCTTTCTGATACATAGCATGTAATTGCGGAGACTATGGCCTGGATCAGGCACACCTTTAGTCTCCTGGAGAGACTAACTATTATACCTATTGCTATATGTTGTTTTTGTTATTAAGTGCCATTGAGTCTTAGGCAACTTATAGTGACCCTGTGAATGAAAGTCCTTGACACTTGATGAAAGTGTGTGACTTTCATCCTTTCTCCATGTTCATATGGTTTCCAGAAGCAAGCTATTTACGGAAGTGGATGCCACTCCTGCTTCCAAGCTTGTTTTAACTGGGGAATGCCACCAAACACTGTCCACTGTGGGTAACCGTTATCTCATTTGACACATCAGTGTCACAGTGTTCAGCTTCACAGTGACCACAAGTTATCTCTGTACAGCAAGTGGACACAGCAGGGCTATACGACCTAGAGGAATGTTTCACCAAAAACGATATAAAACAGGCCTTAGGGGAGCTCTGGTGGCCTGGTGGCAAGAAGCTGCACTGCAGTCCCAGAGGCGCACGGTTCAAATCCACCAGATGCTCTGCTGAGGAAGGAGGGACAATCTCCTCCTGTACCAGTCAGATCTGATTTGACGGTACACACACATAAAAATAATAAAATATTAAAAAAAACCCAAAAAACAGGCCTTAGACACAATTGATAACAGCGTATCTAAATTCCAGAATCATTCTCCACAATAGTCTACCGTGTTTCCTATTGCCAAAGGGGCCCTTTAAAGTAGTGAGAGAAGATCTTCACCCTGAAACATAAAGCGTCCCTTTTCAGCAGGAAGTAGCTAAGAGAATACACTGTCCCCTTTTCCTTATGAATCAGGGTGAAGTCTCTCTCAGCGAGGAGTGATAGGGAATGGCAAAGGACAAACTGACAAAGGAGATCAATCAGAACTGGCTTTGACAAGCACAGTGACAATGGGACAATTAAAACAGATTTTCAAGGGGAAAAAAGAGAGGAACAAACTGGGGGGGGAGGGTAGAGAAAATAATGTAACAATGAATGAATCGAAATCCAAAATCTCTGTAAATGTTCATTAAAATTAATAGTATAAAATTAACAAAAAACCGGCCTTAGAGCTGCAGATTAGAGTCACCCACCTTTGGCTTGGTAGCATTGCTTTTGTTCCACTAGGCCAGTTGGTCTCTCTCTGGTAACAACAACAAGAACAACTATTGCTGTATGCATAATAATTTTTTCATATTTGAAATTTTGTAGTATCCTCCAAAACTATTTATGAAGGGAAAGGTCTTGATTCTTTGGTATCCTGACTGAGCATTTTGATAATTCATTAACCTCTTCATTCTCATGTCATTTTTTCTGATGTCCATGGTCTCTAGGTTCTTTTTATTCTTGTCTATATTTTTAGCTAGATTGATAAGTATATGTATATATGTATCTGTGTCTAAAAGAAGCCTTGGTAGCACAGAGATTAAGCAGGCACCCATCTAATAGACTGAAGGTTGACCTTTAGAATGCACCTAATAGATCTGTGGAAGACAGATACTGCTCCAAGTAAAGAGGCTCAGAAAATCTTAGAAGTGTTTCTCTGTTACATGGGGTTATTATGCACTGAAATAGATATTGTGCCATTTAGCAACATTACTATGTATGCATTACTTCCATTGTTGATTATATTACATTTAAACTTATTCTTGTATTTTACCTTATATTTGTAATTTGAATATCAGAAACTCTGTTTTTAATTATAGCTTTTATGCAGAGCCCCAGAAAATAGTAGGCAGTATTTTTTTACTGTCTAAATATCTTACCTGAATTTGTTACATTGTCGTGGTTGTTATATGTGTGTTTCATTTGATTTTTGACTCATTAAAATCCTTTGTGACAGAGTAGAATTGTCCCATAGAGTTCCTAAATGGTAATATATATGGGAACGGATAGCCAGACAAAAGTAATTGGTTTAAGTTTTGCCTAAAAAGTATGTACTTTACAACTAATAATTTTTTAAGTTAATAGTTTTCTGTTTTATGAACCCACTGATGATTGGCTGGGATTTCGATAGTAGAATTAGTGCATTGGAGCCTTTGGTGAGTTTGAATTGCCATCCTGTCAGTTAGCAGCCAAGAGGTTACCTACTGTGCCACAAGAACTCCTGCCCTTTAAAAGTACGTGTGATTGTTATATCAATATGTTGTTATTCTCCTCCTTTCCAGTTCCCATCTTCATCAGCACTCTGCAACATTCCTTAATACCTTGAGAAGAGTATTTCTTTTCCTTGTCTTTGTGCCTTTCAAAACTAAACTACTAAAATATCTTGATACATTAGATTCATCAAGAATAAGAAAAGATTGTGCTGATCAAATTACATTTACAGTTTAGAAAGAAAAACATTCAATTAAATATAAAGTCATTCCTGATTAGTGATCGTGGAAAGTTGCCTAGAGTCTTTATTATATTCTGTGATTAAATTATATTTTTAAGAAATATTGATACAGTTTGTTCTTTTTAATGCATTTTTAACAAAATTGCTGATCTGGACACAATAATACATTATACATATCATTATTTAAAAATTGTTTTCTATGTTATGAAACAACTGAAAGATAATAGTAGAGCAATTTGCACAATCTAATAAATGTTTCTTATAATTCTTTAAAAAAATTTTGTAATTCCTTTGTAGATGTTCACTGAAATAAATAAATAAAAAATTAAAAAAGATTTTGTCATTCTTAATTATTATGTATCTATGGGAGAAAAAAGAAAAAGAACCACTTTGAACTTTCTCAACTCTATTTAATATTAAAACAGTTAGGTAGCCTTAATTAAATTATTTGCTTCCTGAAAACTTTCTTCTTGTTTTTCTCTAACTAGTTATAATGGGGCTTCTAATCTCTCCATTCAAGACTGTTTTTAGAAAATCGCAGATTTTACATCTAAAACACCTAGGATCGTGCTTTATGTAAAAGAAGCACACCAGTATACTCTCTTTCTGGCTCCAGGTCTATTTATTAAGCCATTTATACAAAGCTTTAAAGGATTTCACCTTTTTGGGAAATAATAAGATTTTTTTTTTTTTAAATATGATTGCACAGTTTATAAAATGGAGTTTAAAACAGGACTTTGAGCTAGTTCTTACTGGTTTTGTATGACTGACAAAGCAACACCAGAGTGGACAGGGGTGTACTAGAACAATAACTGGCACAAGAAGACTTGCGGCTTAACACCTTGTTGGAAACATAATTTCTCTTTTAGAAAGCAAAGATAACTAGGAGATCTCTTAAATTACAGCATTGATTTCAACAGTGCATGGCAAAGATGATAGCTGATGGCACAGCTTTGGGGATGTGTTCCTCTTCACAGTTCTCAAAGGAGTCTGCCTTATGCATCTGACTCTTAGATTCTCTGTGCCTCTTCCATGTCTTTCATGACTGGATTTTGACCTGTAGTTTTCTTCTTTCCAGTTATTACTCTGATATACTCAGACTTTACAGTTTCCAGTTGCTTGCACTGTTATTGTGTCAGCAATGATAAAACTAGTTTGAGTTGATACAAATTCCTGTTTTAAAAATAAAAAAAAAATTCTACTTGTGTCAGAATTTTCTGCCCTTAGCTATTTTGATGACATTAAATGTACTTATTTTTCAATATCTTTGCTCCTGTGTGCTGCATAGAATGTAAAGGAATTAGGAAAGATCAAGTGGGGACCTGAGAAGATGGGATAATGGTGGGTATGGATCAATGGATGATTAATGTTATAAAACAATGTATGGAAATGATCATATGAAACAGAATGTGAATAGAGGAATGCATGAAATACAATGTTTGCAAATTTTGTTTGGAAACTAATACAAAATAAAAATACAAAATTTAAAAAACCATCAAAAACCCAACCAACAAAAAACTCCTTATCTATTAATAGTTTATAGTTGTCTTTTATTAATATATATGTGTTTTGATTTATGTGTCATTGCTGATGTCAAATGTATTTTCACTGAAAGCAGAAAACACCAGTAGAATTTTTATTTGTGATTTATTGATTATGCAACAGTGTTTGACTATGTGGATCATAACAAATGACGGCTAACATTTAGACAGAATGGGAATGCCAAGTGCTTAATTGGGTCCATGTGAAATCTGTCAGAGTCTGTCTCTGTCTGTCTGTCTCTCTCTCTCTCTCTCCCCCCACCCCATATCTGTCCATCTATCTGTCTGTCTGTCTAATATATATATATATATATATACACACACACACATATGTATATATGTGCATATAGAAACAGTTGTCCAGATAGACAAGGGAACAGTGAATGGTTTAAAATAAGAAAGGATGTGCATCAGAGCTGGATCCTTTCTCCGTATCCATTCAATCTGTATGCTGAGAAAATAGTGTGAGAAGTTGGAGTTTATGAAGAAGAATGTGTCATCAGGATTGGAGATTTTCAGGAGGATCAGCTCTTATAGACATCATGCTGGAAAATGAGAATGGCAAAATGGAAGAACCTTCATGAGCTGAATCAACGTGATGACCACTGGGCTTGAGAATGGCAAAGATTTTAACGATGCTGCAGAATAGGGCAAAGTTCAAATCTGTTGGTCATTATTATGAGTTTTAAAAGCAACTAATAATTACTGTTTGTGTATGTACCATTCATAAAGTTTTAGGGCCTGTCTTATATATCATTTAACCCTTTTGGAGATAGCTCTTAGACACCATCGACCTCCTATGAGGATTTAACTTTTAGAAAAAGAAGAAATGTTTTTATTGCAGCCAGTTTGCATTGAGCTCTAAAGCTATCCATCATCTTTTATAATGCCTTACTAATACAGGTTATCTCATTTATTCCATTGTGACACAGTTTAGATATTTAGATTATTCTTGAGATACTTATTAATGAGTGGCATCCACTTTCTAAATAGCATGGCTCCAGAAACTCTATGAACTTTGATAGATGTCAGTAGTTGTAGAGGGGCTTTAGGCCTTTTGCTCATAGGGTCGCTATGAGTCATGCTCAACTTGAATGCAGTCAACAACAACAACAGCAACAGTACTCTGAAGGTAAAAAAAGTTCATTTTATATAGCACTTAGTTAACTTGTTTTAATAGTAGTTAACTTATTTTAATAATATCTCATTGAGTAACATTAAGCATATAGGACAAATGTGCTCACAGGATATTTTTGACTTAGCAAATATGCTTTTTTTTTTTAGGTTTCTATAGTTACAATTTTACAACATTGCACTATAAGCTCTATTAAGTGACCTACCCACATAAATGATCTTTTAAATTATTGCACATCATCCATTCTTTCTATAAAACACATTTCCTGTTCATTGCATGCTAAACTTGCTTGGCAGTTATATGAGTACATTCCTCAGTTCTCCTCCTACAAATTAAAATTATTACATCTGCAATTAAATAAGTACTATATTAGCTGATAAATTTTAAGTATAATATATAGTTGAATGAGAATCTACTTGTTTTATAGTAGTATAAGCAGTATACCCATTCTGTGCTACAAAAGATAAGTATAAAACTAGATAAACTTATTTAAAGCAACCATTTCAAGCACTGGAAAATTACCAAATGCAGGAAAAAACTTAAGAAGTGTTTATTTGTGGAAACCCGGTACTGTGTCTGGAAACAACAATGAGGTTGTGACTTGTCTGGAAGAATTCACATGCCCTCCGCACTGGCAGCTAAGACCTGCCAGAGCTTTACCTGCTAAAAATGTTGGGAGGCTTTTCAGGATAGCTGGCAGAGAAAGCAGAAATTTTCAACAGTGAGATTTTGGAAATGAGGTAATTGCAGGACTGAGATAATAAACTCCCTACACATTCTTGGCTGTGTGGTAAACTATGCAAGCACTTAGGCTATCCCAGAGAGTTTGGAAATACTTGAAATCCTAAAAGACTTACAAAATTGTTGCATATTTGAGTGGAGTTTTGACTGAACTGACTTTAGGTGTATCTTTTCAATTCAGTGACTGATAAATAACCACATAGGAGCAAAATAGACCTCTAAGGAGCCAGACAAAACATTAAAATAAGTAAACACAACAAACAATGACAGACACATAGGTCAACAGAATAGAATTGAGAATCCAGAAATCAGCCCATCTTCCTGTGGTCAACTGATATTTGACAACAAGATGAAATCAGGTAAGTGGGGAAATGACAGCCTTTTAAACAAATGGTGCTGGCAAAAATGGAAAACTATCTGCAGAAAACTCAAGCAAGAGCCACACCTCACTCCATACACAAAAACCAATTCAGAGTGGATTATGGACCTAGGACTAAAAGCAAGGACTATAAGCTTCATTTTAAAAAGTTTGGAAGAACTCTAGAAGTCCTAATCCACAACATAAACAGTCTTCCAAGCATCCTGGAAAATCTACAGCCAGGAGAGGATAAATTAGGTGAATGGGACCTTCTAAGACTTAAATCCCTATGCATATCCAAAAACTTCTCCAACAGGGTAAAAAGGGAAGCCACAGACTGGGAAAATATATTTGGTAATGAATGTATGGCAAGGGACTTATATCTAGAATTTAAAAATACTCAAGCAACACAACAAGATAAAGGTAAATAATCCAGTTGAAAAATGGGCACAGGATATGAACAGACACTTCACTAAAGACATTCGGATGGCCAACAAGCACACGAAGAAATGTTCAAAATCCCTAGCTCTAAGAGGGATGGAAATCAAAGCAAGTATGAGATATCATCTCACCCCAGTAAGAATAGAAAACTTTAACAGGTTGTGGAGAAACTGGAACCCTTATTCACTGTTGATGGGAGTGTAAAATGGTGCAACCACTATGGAAGGCTGTATGGTGCTTTCTCAAAAAGTTGCAAATAGAAATACTATTTGACCCAGCACTTCCACAGCTGGGAATATCCTGTAAAGAAACCATCACCGCCACCCAAGCAAATTCATTTTCTATAGGATAAAAAAAAAAATCTTCAGAAGAACAAAACATAACCCATATTCCTGCAGCATACTATTTAAAAGACTTTTCAGCTAAAATTCTTATTAATTCAAAGAAATAAGAAAATACACCCAGATTGATGGGGAGGAAAACACAATTGACAGTTACTTTGATTGTACCCAATTACTGGATTTAGGAAACAGACTTCATAAACATGATCCAAAATTGAAAAAATAATACATTAAACTAATTGAAAGAAATGGCTATATTAATGAATGATTAATTAATTCAAAGTTATCTTTTGGCTTTTATGGATGTAGAAAAAATGTTGATCAGTTTAATTTTGAACTTGCATCTGAGTTATAAATGAGCTGTTCAACAATTGGGCTCTGGCCTTATTCTGTTGATATTTAGCTTCTCCAATATCTTCTTCTGTAGATATAGTAGATTTAATTCTTGCTTATTTCAGCTGGAAGGGTTCAGGTGTATACTTAACATTTATGTTGTTGAAAGAAGGTATTTGAAATGAATATCATTGTTCTTGCAAAAGTTTATCATGTGGTTTCCAGCATCATTTCTATATCTCCAGGGCCACATTTTCCAGTTACCTTTCTTTGATTTTTATGTCCAATTTTAACATTCTAGTTATCAGTAATTTTGATTGCGTAATTGATGAGCTTCATAGCTTAAGAAGTTGCAGCTGAACAAAATATAAACAAGTCTATAAGTGCCACAATACCAACTTGAGTGTATCTTATCTGAATATTACCAGTGAACACTAGTGTCCGAAGTCTAAGTGATTCCCCAATTGGAAGCAGGGGTGGCATCCACTTCCTAAACAACATGCCTCCAGAAACTCCATGAACTTCGATAAATATCGATAGTTGTAAAGGGGATTTCAGACCTTTTGTTCATAGAGTCGCAATGATTCGTGCGCAACTCGAAACAGTCAACAACAACAACAACAACAACAACATATATGGAGAAAGAAAGACATCATTAAAAAGATAGCAAAAAGGAAAAGACCCAAAAAAAGGTCTTAATTGAGACTCTGAAGTTGAGAAAGTTAAAAGATCTTGAAAGTGTTTAGAAATAAACCACAGTATGATAATGAGGTATGTAAAAACCTGGCATTAAAAACTAAAAGGAAACATACTCTTAGAATTTCTCAAACTCAAAAAACTGAACATGTTGGGAATCAAGCATGGAGTTGGAATATTGAGGACGTCTAATGCGTAAAGAAGTTGCATTTAGAACCCAGCAACATGCAGTTTGAATTTACTAGTTGCTTTGTAGGAGAAAGATAGGCAGGCTCCTCCTGTTTTCATGACGGTCTTTGCAAAATCGCTGGCAGGTCAGTTATAAGTTAGATTTGACTGGACGGTACATGAAACATCATAGGCAAAAGATTAAGATTGACGTTGGAAACATCAAGAGAAAATGAAAGTAATACACAGCATCAGTATACTGTAAGTAAGTGGTTGGTATCCAGTCATTTCAGGAGGTAGAACATGATTATATGATGTTGAAGGAAGAAATGCAAACTATTCTGAAAATATTTGTGGAAAACAAGACTTCAGGAATTCATAGGATTTCAGTTGAGATGTTTTGACAAATATATATGTAAGACTAGAAGCATTCTCTAATCTATGCCATTTTGAACAATAAACCTTTACAACCACATGATGTGAGGCAGAACTGATCTTGGAATTGCTGACCCGCAGAACCAGAGCTAGAAACCTTCATTCAAGCTTACTAGAGAAATGAAGGAAGGCACCATAACTGGCAGGACTAAAGGAACTTTGTAACACTGACCTAAAGCTGAAGTTCAGAGGACATGTGATCATGTTTAAGAAGCTGCCTCGACTCAAGGATTAGATCCGGCTGCTAACTTGATTTATAACCTGTTAACCTCCCCAGTAAACCCTACAGTCGTATGGTTCTGTAAAATATGTGTAGCCATTGAAATACATTTCAGACCCAGTAGAGCAGTAAGATTGGTACAGAAATGAATGAGTAGAGATAGGTAGGTGTATGGGAATTGGTTTTGTACTATAGATAATGATAGGAGCAGGTCCCTCTTGTAGAGTTAGAATAAGTCACATAGGGCCGTCTCAATTCCACCTTTGCTCTTTTTATAGTGCAAAAGCTTCCTTCAAAATGTTGAAATAGATCATTTTGAAGACCAAAGTGCCTGAATATACCTTATTATTTTCACTTCCTTTACATGTATTTGAAAGCTGGATAATGACTAAGGAATACCAAAAAATAATTGATGCCTTTGAATTATGATGCTTGCAAAGAAAATGAAGTAAATGACAGGATGCCAAAGAAAGAAAAGATCTGTCTTGGAAAAAGCACAGCTAGAATATTACATACAAACAAGGAATGTTGCAGTTGGTCTCATGTACTTTGGAATTGTTCTCTGGAAGAACCAGTTTCCTGAGAGGAAATTATGCTTGGTAACGTAAAGACCCAGGGAAAAAGAGGAAGAGCTTCACTAGATTAATTGTCACAATAACAGTAACAATGGGCTAAAACAATACTTGTGAGGATAGCATAGGACCAGGAATGTTTTTTCTGTTGTGTATAGGGTTGCTAGGAGCTGGGATGGACATGAGAAAATCTAACAACAACACAGAGAGATAGTTAAGTTTTTTAAAAATGGAAAATGTAGAGTATAAATAATGGAAATGAAATTGTGTTATATATCCCTAAAAGGATATTTTAGATTTGAGATGAAAGATTATGTGAAACTTAAAGCTTACTTATTGCCATGAAGTCAGAACCAACTCATAAATGACCCTCCACTGTGTCCAAGGTTGTAAATTCCACAGGAAGAGATTCTCATCTTTCTTGCATGGAGCTGCTGAGAGAGAGCTCCAGAGAGATACTGTCTTTGGGTTAGTAGCACCACCAGAGTTCCTACTGGAATTACTCATTTTTTAAGGGGTGGAGGAGAGAATAGTTTGAGCAAAATACACAGAGTTACAGAATTTTTGTTAAGCAATATAAGAATATGATGTTTATTTCTAATTGGAATGCCACCAGAGGGAAGAAAGTCAGCTGAGAAAATAAAGATAAATTCTCAAATTGGATAAGAAAACATTAACTCAGTCAAAAGATTTTTGCAAATGCTAACTTAAAACCATACCCACATAAAAGTATTTTTAGACACAAACATTTGAAAGTTTAGAGAAGCCAGTTGCCACCTCATTCTCCCATGAGGTGGCTAATGGGTTTGAACTACTGACCTTTAGGTTAGCTGCATAGTAACCATCTGTCAAGTAACCATGTTTCCTCCTAATTCTTAATTAAATAGCAATTAATTAGTGTTTATCTGCTCGTTAAATAACAAACAACCATACGCACATACATAAAACTCTAGTTAATCTATACCAAATCTGTTAATAAATGTGGATAAACATGCCAGTGGTTAACAACTTATCTCTGTTCTGTCATTTTTCATTCTCTGATTATTTCATCAGACCATTGTCTTTCTCTTTTCTTTCCTACTGCTTCATTTCTTTTTTGAAAAATTGGTTCTTCTCTCTTGCCACTATTTAAGGGTAACTTGAAAGAAATTAAATGGTATAATTTATTTCTCATCTTTTTCATTTCAATTTTGTAATTTCCTTTGACTTTCTTAGAATATTTGAAAATTTTCTTTCTGAGTTGTTTGCTTTATTTAGTCAAGATTTTTGACCTGCTTAATAGAGGGAATTGCGCAACAATGAATAAAAAGGAAAAAAAATGAAGACAGTAAGTTTTAGGCACCTAAATTTATATGCTAATTAGTATGTGTTTGGTTTCTCTTGCATTCTTTAGTTCCAGGTGAAATGCAGCAGGGATAACAACTAAAAAAACCCGTTTGTGCTGTTAACAGCTAGAAATGTGTGCGTATATGAGTAGGCGAGCATTAAGTCAGGCATACTAACATTGGTGAATCTGTGTGCATATTTGAGTGTTCTGTATGCATATCAGTACATAATAAAAAAGCTCATGAAGAAACCTAATACACACGTTCAAACATTTTGCAAGGTTTATTTCTTGTATTAAGACTTAGAACTGTAATCTCTCATGGTAACTTACTCAACTGGCATAATAGTTTATAGAGTTAACTTACTGCTTAACTTTGTGTCTTAATTTGTGACAATAATGTCTGGGGGTCTATAAGATTGTTGAGCTGTCATCTTGGGTACCACTACTGTCTCTTATTCATATGAAGCAAAAGAGAATGAAGGATATCAAAGAATCAAAGAAGAAACTAGTACACAGCGCTAATAACCCACATAATTCATGGTCTCTTCTAATCTGAGACTGGAGGAGCTACATGGTATCTGCCTCCCACCACTGGCCACAGACATGATAGGAGGGCTGAACTAGAGTGTAAGAGAAATGTTTAAAAAAAAAAAAAAGAAAGAAAATTCAGTTTCTTTAAAATACTCCTCATACTGGATAGATGCAGACTGAAAAAAACCCCAAGGCTATCACTCTAAAATAACTTTGGTTTTTGAACTAAAACCACTCTTGGAATGTCACCTTTCAACCAAATAATAAAAAATGTACTGTTGTTAAGTAGGAAAAAACTCTTATCTGATTCTCCAGTTGAGATTCAGGAGGCTGTTAGTTGCCCAAGAGTAGTTTTTTAATCCTTCTCTTGAAAAGTTGCTAGTGAATTTGAATCACAGGAAGGTGCCCCTTTTAGTTAGCAATATCATTTTCTATACCTACATTGTCAGTTTTTATTATTTTCTGTGTTAGCCTGTATGTAATTTGCTGTATCTTTATTAGCAAATTATAGAGTAATAAAAAGTTATCACCAAAAAGCAACGTGTAATCAATCAGCTACATGAAATAAAATGGTTGTCATTAATGCAAAATCAAAGATAATAAGGAAAGAAGGTAAAGGGAAATAGTCGGTGGAAATCAAGCAAACAGAAGGGAAATTTCCAGATGCTGACTAGCTAATGTCATAGAACAATTTATTTAAGTTGCTAAACAGGAAACTCATTATCTTTGTTAATTTCACCTCAGTTATAATTAACATTTTCTTTTAAATACTCCAAAAAATTTCTCATTAATATAACTTGATACTGCATAGGATTTGGCTGTCATGTATATTCTTTATAAGAAGCATGTATGCTTAATTTTAAAGGTATACAACTTAAATTTCTAAATTTCAGCAATTGGACTTCCATTGAGGTAGTAACTGAAAAATTATAATGGTACCTTGGATGAACTAATTGTAAAGTCTAAATGGATATAAATAAGTGAACATTTTTAACACTCAATAAAAGAAGTAAAATGCCCTTTAGTTAGACTACTTTATCCTGTTTCATGGATTCTTGTTTTTAAGTGTTTAATCTTCCTTTCTGTTTCTCTTTCTCAGTTCATTTTATATTAGTTTCTTTTCACTTACTTTACCTCCTGTCTTTAACTTAAAAAACTTTGTGTGGTAACTTTATTTTATACTTTTAGAGGAACTTTCAAATTGATTTCCAAAATGGTTTTATTATTTGATATTATTAATTATATGATACTTAAAATTTCTCTATTCTGATTGAGAATTTTTATTTTCTCTTTTAGTCATAGCTGTCCTATTGTGTGTGGAATAGTACCATGAGGTTTGTTTGGTTGTTTCATTTTTATAAAGAATTACAGCAATTTAAAAATTTCTGTGGTTTCTTTTTAGGTGCTGTACTTCTTTGTAGTATACAAGGACTAGCGGTCAATATTGACCCAATCTTGTACACATGGCTCATCTATCAGCCTCAGAAACGAGCTAGTAGACATATGCAACAGGTGAGAGATGTTTATAATTTATTTACTTAGTGGAAGCACTTTTCATTTCAGTTAACTATTTGAGTTACATACATCTTCTACTATTATCATTTTCTAGGTTTGTGAGAATTTCTCTGTTGTCTACCCTTGCATCAAACTCTTTTTTTTTTAATTTTATTTTATTGTTTTTGTGTGAGTGTACCGTCAAATCATATCTGACTGGTACAGGAGGAGATTGTCCCTCCTTCCTCGGCAGAGCATCTGGTGAATTCCATCCGTGTGCCTCTGGGATTGTAGTTGCAGTTCCTTACCTCTAGGCCACCAGAGCTCCCCCATAAAACTCTTTAAAAAAACCTCATCCTAACCGAAACAGTTTTACTCTTTAAGTTCTGTATCAGATATTTATCAACCCAACATACAGTTCATTAATTATTGAAGGGGATTTAAAAAAAATTATTGAAGGGGATTTTAATACAATTATTTATGATTTTTTTATAAATTAGCCATACTAATCTAGATTTGATCTCTCTGTTGTGCCTGATTGAGGCCATGTTCTTTTCAGTCACTTGCTATGCCTTTGAGAGCTAGGCAGTGAATAAGGATGCCAGAGGAAGACTTGATGTCTATGAGACATGGAGTTGTAGAAGGGTACTGAATATCCCATGAACTGCCAAAAGAACAAACGTACTTGTCTTGGAGAAGGTGTAGCCAGTGTCCTTCTTGGAGACAAAGATGATAGAGCATTATCTTACATACTTTGGGCATGTTGCTAGTCAGTGCTATTGCTTGGGGAGGGATATGATACATATTTGGAAGAGTGGAGCGATTGCAAATGAGGAAAAGAACCTCAGTCAGGGGGATTGACACAGTTAATGCAGCAATGGGCTCGAGTGTATCAGAGATGGCGCAAATGACCCAGGATAGGACCAGGTTCATGTCTTTTGTTCATATGGTCACTGTGAATCATACTGAATTCGACAGCACCTAACAACAATGGCACTGTAGATTATAGGGAGCTCGGGTGGCTTATCGATAATAGTGCAAATGCACAGGTATGTGGTTTGGATCCATCATCTGCATCATTAGAGAAAGATGGCCATTCTTCTCCCGTGCAGCTTACTGCTTCTGAAAACCTCCTGCAGGATCAGCTATGAGTTGATTGTCACTTGATAGTATACAAGAAGTCTAGATTGTACTGAATTACTAGAATGGTTTCCTCTAAATGCTCAATGTCAGTAAATGTTAGCTTTATTATCGCAACATTTCTCCTTCAGCTTTAGATTTATTTAACAGACATGCACAGAATGGCCAGCCCTGGGCCATGGGAGTGGTTTGTGGAAAAAAGTTGGAATATATTTGTGTAGATAGGTATGAATTACAAAGCCAAGACTAAAAAAACCCACTGCCATTATGTTGGAACCCACTCATAAGGGATCTACCAGGGGACCTTTAGAGGCCGTAAGTCATATGGGATGAGATTGCTTATCTTTCTAACTTGGAGCTACTGGTGGATATGAATCACCAGAGAGATTCCGCCTTTGAGTTCACAATTCTCCTGCCTACCCGCTAGGCCACTGGAATGTCCTACATACAATGTTTATAAGTAACAACTAATTGTAGTTTCTAGGATATTTAAATATAATGCTTTTCTTTTGAATACTTTAGTGCTGAAAGTTGGATTGATTTTTTTCTATTTTAAAGATAAACAATTGCTTATTTAGATTTAGTTAACTAAATTAGCATAACAATAATAATTTCATTTTAAATGTTTGAATCCAAATTCATTCTAGGGTAAATTATTTCTTTTTTAAATTTAATTATAAATTTTCAATATTCTTATTTGGAATAACTTTGTGAATTGGTTAAAAAACACAAACATGAGATTTGGTAATTGGTTATAAAAATGAATTAAAAGTAAATATGATAATTGCTTATTGTTCATTTGTGTTGAATCCTAGCTGACCCTCCCGCAGTTTTTCAGAGCCTGTTCATCACAAGGGAGGAGAATGCCCATCTTGGTCCAGCAGAGCAGCTGGTGGATTCAGTGGGCCACCTTTTGGTTTTGCAGCACAACTACCTACCAAGTATACTACAGAGCTCCCTACAAAGTTAAGAACAGCTGATCATAGTCTGAAATATCTAAGTATAATGGGATATATGTGTGTAAAACTGAAACAAAAAACATTAAAGGGTTTGGGAGCAGCTGAAGGATAAGCTACAAGTTAGTGACTTGGAGAAAGTGCATTTGAACGGATGTCCATATGCAGGTCTTCATTTTGTCATAATTTTGTTTGAAACTGCCTTCATACTTCCTTGTTTCACTCCTACTTCCAATAAATAGTTACAGAATACCATACGTTGTATTAGACATAGCAGCTACTTTGTATCCAGGAATCCATAGTCTGTTTGGAATATTGAGAAAGAGTAGAGAGCTCTGGTGGTAGGGAGTGTGCTGATCACCCAAAGGTGAGGTCTCTTGGCAGCTCAAATTTACCTTTTGTTCCACAGATGAAAGACAGGCATTCTCCTCATATGCAGTTTAACACCTCTGAAAACCAGATGAAGGTTCAGCTATGAGTTGTTCAAACTTGACAGGAATTAACTTTTTTTGAGTTCTGAAGTAATGTTTTTAGAATTGCTATGTCAATTTGAGTTTTTATATCTGGTATGTGTCTCACATTATGTGAGAGCAAAAAAAGAGAAACATTTCTCTTGAGTAGAAGAGAGGGTGAAAAGGAGGGGAACTGAGTCCTACAGTGCTAAGCCAGGCAGGGAATCGTTATGGATGGAACTGTTTTAAAAGAGATATAGAAGATAGAAATGTTTGAGTAGAATGGGACCAGCAGTGCTTCTAAACTGGAGGCAGATTACTTTTCTTTTATTTTTTTGTTTTATACTAGTTTATTTACAAAATTTGAACACATTGTTTTCAAGAACAGATTCTTCCAATTTCCCTCACCCCCACTCATCAAATTGTACAACTCTATGATTAATCTCCTCTCTCCCGGAGAATAATAGACCATTTGTGAATGATCTTACTTATAATGGTAGAAGTTTAAGATTTTATCCTAAAAGGTAAAGAGGAATTATGTGAAAGTGATATAAACAGATTTGCATTTTAGAATATTTCCATGTTTTTACACACTTGGAAGATACAGGAACAACCTTACTGGCAGTGATGGAGAAAAGCAGCAGTACTCAATTCTTGCCTCAGGAATTTTATAAGTGACCTATTTTTTCTCTAGTACACTGCCGATATCCCTGAAGGTCAAATAGAATATTGATTCAGATTGCTTAAATAAAATTTGGATATAGTTTACATATTTCAGGAGTTTAGTTTTTAAGGAAAATTAATTTCTGCATATGTAATTCACTGGTTACTTTGATCACATTGTGCAACCATACCACTGTTCTTTTTTCTAATGATTCCACCACCTATAACAGAAACTCATTGCATACCCAGCTATGGCAATCCCTCGTATCCTGCCACTGTTGCTTGTTCTTGTTGTTTTTAGGAGCCATAGAGTCAACAATTAAGAACTTGTTGTTTTTAGGAGCCATATGACTGCTAGAGACCCTGTTTCTGAGCCTTGCCCTGCCTTGTGCCATTCTGATAACCTGATATGCTTGAGCCTGTTGTTACAGTCACTGTGTCACTTCATCATAGAGAGCAAAGGCTCAGGGAACTGCCAACTTCTCAGCAAGGCAGCTCCCTGTTCTAGCTACTTGCTAATGTTCGGAGTTGTGTGTCCCCTTTTCCTTCAGCAGATAAAGTCTTAGGGAACCAATAACCTCTCAACAGTGCAGCTCACAGTTCTAGTTACTTGCTGATGTCTGGTGCTGTTATTGGTACTCCCTCTCTGGGGCTGGTGGAACAGGGAACTAATTCACACCTGAGCATACAGAGCCTCACGAAATGACCAGTTCTCAAAGATGTGGCTCCCAATTTTGGCCACTTGGCTAATAATATTTAAACGGGCAATTGCAAAAGTGCCGCTTAATAAATATCTTGGGAGAGATTATAATGAGAAAGAGTATGATTTTGCTTTTTTTACCTTAAGATCAAGCATTGCAGTGTTTTTGACTAAATGATCGAAGATTTAGTTAAGCATAGGAAACCTGTTGTTTGTTGTTGTTGTTATGTGCCGTCGAGTCGCCTGCGACTCATAGTGAACCTATGTACAACAGCCCTAAACTCCGCTTTGTCCTGTGCCAGTCGCACTGTCTCTGACACTCCCATCCCAATTATCCCAGTCACTGAATCAATCCACCTCATAGAGGGCCTTCTTCTCCTGCGCTGTTCCTCCACCCTCCCAAGCATGATGTCCCTCTCTAAGGACCAGTCTCTCCTCACAACATGTCCAAAGTATGT
>NW_006400020.1:2457533-2473813 GCF_000299155.1 Elephantulus edwardii | reverse complement strand
GAAGGGGTCGTGGTACTAGAGATATTGTAGCTGATGTTAGATGGATCTTGGCTGAAAGCAGGGAATACCAGAGGAATCTAATAGGAAACCTAAACCTCCTAATTATCTTTCAATACAGACAGCCATTTTGAAGATTAGTAAAAGTAGTCTACCTCACTGACATGGTCATCAAGAGAACAAGAAACAATTTTTGATAATAGTTGAATTTTAGAGATATTTGAGAGTATGTCTAAATTATTACCAATTGATATAAAAATAACAGGAAATAGCAAATACAGTTACTGGGCCCATCATTATTATTAGCAATATTTAATGTTTACATCAACTTGAAAAGATTAGTAACAGTAGTAATTATTTATTGTCAAATATAAAGTCCATAAATAAAGACAAATATATGAATAGCAAACGGTTGTCTGCATACATAGTTTTTTTTATGTATTTTTGTAGTGTATATGAAAATTATTGAAATAGGTTCTCTTAAGAATCTAATAGTGTATTTCACTGTATTTGTGTTACAAACCAATGTTTAGTTTTGAAGATCAGTAAACTGTTTACAAGAGTTTTCATTTTGACTATTTATTAAGCATGATATCTGTTTCTCTGTGTTGTGATATTTCCAGAAAATATTTACTCCTTTTTACTCACCATTTCAGCTTTATCTTCCTTTCATTCAGTATAACTAACTAATGCAAAAAATAATTTATCGATATTACAGGGTCATACATGTATATTAGCTTATTCGTTATTGAAATAACTTTAGTCTTATGAAATGATTGGAGTGTAAATTTGTATCTGCATAATAGTGATTGTATGACCTTGAAGGTAACATTACATTACACTGCAGCTGTTCCTCAAGTTATAATTTCCTTCTGTGTTTGTGGCTAAAACCCAACATTTTGATGTTTGTTTTCCTCCCAGTTCCACACTGATCTTTGATCCAGTAGCAAACTCAAAAATACTTTTTTTTTCCTTCCCCCAAATCTGATAAGACTGTCTTGGGCGTCATCAGCAGTGACATCAGATTCTATTTGGGTGGATAAAGATGAAACAGCCACTTTATTGTCCAGCTCAGTACTCATGCATTCAGTATGAGATGATACTATTTTCCAGCTTTCTCTTACTCTAGATATTTTTTTGTTGCTTTGGCAATTAAAAAATACCAGATGGTTTAGCTTGACCTGTAAATAACTTCAAAAAGTATATCCCTCTTGTGTTCTTTTAAAAATTTTTTTATATAGATAATTTTTTGTTTTCTGCAAATAATAATTTAAAATGTTAATTTTCTTTTGCTGTTTCTGGATTGTTTGTATCTAAGATTTACACAAAATAGTGGAAAACCCTCAAACAGGTGGATTGACATAGTGACTGCAGCAATGGGCTTGATTGTGCCAGTGATTTTAAGGTTGGCACAGGATTCAGATCTTGTTTATACAGTCACAATGAAACATGCGTGACTTTACAGCACCTTACAATGATGACAACAGTACTTGTAAATGTGCTTGATTTGTAATTTAAATTTTAAGTGTATATGAGAGAGAAGGTAATATATGATTGGTTGATGTAAAAATAATGAAGTCTCACCTTCAGTTTGTGCAAGATACAAAGTTACCTAGTGAACAAAAGTTACCATCCATCTTTTCCTTTTACTTCTTTCTGTTCTTTCTAGCAGCCTGTGGTCACTGTTCCTCTAGTTATGCCATTTAACAGACGGAAAGAGGATGAGCTATCCGTTGGAAGTGCTCCATTGGCAAAGCAGCATTCATATCAGGCCTCTGAATATGCTAGCAGCCCACTAAAGACAAAAACAGTAACAGGTATGTTTTCAGAACTGGAAAGCATTTGAAAATGTACCCTGTCTCTAAGTGAACACGTTAGTCTGCCACCATTTCATGGATGCTGACAGTGAGTATTAGACTAACAGATGAGAAAAAAGACTTTTGGTTCCTATAATAGTAGCTTAGTCTTGCTGTAGTGTCAAAGAATAATTCTCACAGAGTATAACCAAAGACAAATACGGCATAAAGATGCTGTTGTCATACTAGATGGGTAACTAGGATGGATGGATCAGGAGAGCAGAAATAGAAAGTACAATCAACACTGTAAAGGATCAGGAAGAGGGAGGATTAAATCTGGACAGAACTTTCAAAGGACAGTATGACTAATAAAATTAGCAAATAGGCAAAAGATGTATATTATTGTTTAAAAGGCCAAGGGGGTGAGAAGAAGGGGAGGCTTAAGGAGACGGGAAAGGAAGATAGTGATTATCTAAAACACAAGGTATATAAATGAGGGCATAAAACACAATTTTGAAAAAGAATTCCTGTGCTATATAAACGGTGGTAATGCCACCAAGGAGGCACTTAATTCCTTATAACGGTCAACGGAGTAAGATCAGAATGACAGATTTGCCCGGAGAGAAGCTCAGAATCAGTAAAGGGAAGGATAAAATGATCAATGAAAATGAGAATCACAGGGAGGAAGTGGGAAGAATGCCATTATGTTAGGACTATTGTAGTTAGTGTTATGGCTAAATGTATATGAGTGGTGGAGTGATAAACCCATTTGCTTTATAAACTTTCACTCAAAGCACAGTTTAAAATACACTCATCTTGAACCTTCTTAAACATGGAAAAAAGTTCAAGTGCTTTCAATTTTATGCCTAAATCGTAGTGTGATTAACTCCTATATTTTAAAATGTAATTACAATGGTAAGATAAAGGGACTCACGGTATAGTGGATAGCATGGTAACATGTCAGGCTGTTAACTAAAAAGTTTATGAATCTAATTCACAAACTGCTCAGAAGAAAGATTAACAGTGTACCCTCCTCCTTCTGACCACCTTCCCTGGTAAGAATTTATACAATAAGAAACAATGCCAGTGGTCTCTATAAATTGGAATTGATACAATGACACAGAGATTGGTTTTAGATGGTAAAGATAACAATGCTTTTGAGATCTTATTTCTGTGTTACAGTAGGAAAATGTAAATTTTATGCCCAAAATAATTTTTCATATTTTCAACCTGTGGTCCACTACTGCTGTTAGGTCCAGTCCCAGTAAGTCATGTGGTATTTTTGACACTTTAAGACCAAAGCCTGCTTTACTTGCTCTGGCCATGATTTGCTTTTTAATTAGTCCACAGTAATCAGGCCTATTCTTCTTCAAGTCTCAGTTAACCAGTGTTAAGTAGTTGGCTGCAGTGAAGAGCATGTGCTTGATGGTTGAGGAAGTGCTGACAGCTGAACCGTACTGTTTCAGTGATATAGGCACGCAGGACAGTCCAAGAGAGGATAAAGCGTGCTCCACATGAAGCTAATATACTATTGCAGAATTTTAAATCATCTTGTCGAGAATCTGTATACCTTTCAAAATAAGGCAACTTCTAAAATCCAATTGACATCTGTTCACCCTATGTTTTTGGAAATGTTACGAATTGTAATTTGGAACTCTTAAATGTATGTACTAGAAACAAACATTTAAAAAGTAGTGTTCTCCATAAATGTTATCTCTGAAAAATGCAAGCCATTTTTGTTTCACATGCTCTAATTTCATAATCCTAAAGCAACATAAATGCAGTGCTGAGATAATAGAGAAATACTGTGCTAAAATTATGTAACAGGGGATTTTTCTCACTCAGCATTTTCATGCATGTGTAATTCCACAACACTGATTATATTCAACATACTGTATAGCCATCATCCAGATTCATCTCCAGATTATCCCACAGGTAGAACAAAAAGTTAGTGTCCCTATTAAAGGCTTTTTAATTTAAACTCCTTAAACATGGTTAAGAGCTGGTGAACTGGGAAACCGACTCAGCTGACGAAGATGTGATAATTAATGGTAGACAATTTAGTAGATGATGCCACAATTTAAAAAATCTAGAACTTTAGCTTTGTTTTTGATTAAGTGGGACTGAATTTTTATATTGGCCATAAAGAACTAATTTTGGATAAAGTATATGAAAAATAAAACCAAAACCAATGATTTGAACAATAGCATCACAGGCTATGATCCCTAGTAGAAAGGAAACAAATGCTATAATTCCTAGCATTAGGCTCATATTCTGCTGGAAATACAGTCCAGCCACAGGGCAAGGAAGGGTGTCCGAGAGTGAGCTTAAAAGTCTTGTTCAGTTTTGGAGATAAAGTTCAAAGTTTAAAGAGGCAAAACTAATTTACAAAGTGTAGGACAATTCTTGAGAGGAGAAAGCCATGCAGAAAAACAGCTCCAGAAAGTGCAGTGGGGTGTTCATTCAATATTTACTCAATTGTAAAATTTGTATGTGTGGCCTGAAACTAAGTAAGATTGGACAAAGAGTAAGTAAAGAACTATCACCTGATTGATTCCCAGAGTTCA
Organism: Elephantulus edwardii; assembly: GCF_000299155.1. Classification (NCBI taxonomy): domain Eukaryota; kingdom Metazoa; phylum Chordata; class Mammalia; order Macroscelidea; family Macroscelididae; genus Elephantulus; species Elephantulus edwardii. Next base: position 2,469,453 of record NW_006400020.1, on the reverse strand, counting down.
AACTAGGCTAGAGGCATTGAGTTTCCTTTTGTCCTGAGTACAGACTGTTTAAGGACCATTGTGGACATTCAGGGGAACACCCTCAAAGGTGCATGCTTTAGTCATGGGTCTGAACTATCCCATAATATAAAGGCTACTCTAGACATATCTTAACAAAGCTTGAATACAAATTTCTTAAAAACCCAAACCCAAAAGAGTAAGAGTCTTAACTGCTGACAAATACAGTTCAGTTTGGTTTTAAGTATTATATCAAAGTAGGTCAGATGGGTGTGAAATGGATCCTCGCTGAAAGCAGAGAATAGTAGAAGAATCTCTGTGCTTTATTGTCTATGCAAAGGCATTTGACTTTGTGAAGTACCAAAAACTATGGCTAACATTGAGAACAATGGGAATCCCAGAATATTTTAATTTGTATTCATGTGAAATCTATGCCTAGATCAAGAAGCTGTTGTCTCAACAAGGCAAGGAAAACTGCATGGTTTAAATCAGGAAGAGTGAGTGTCAGGGATATCCTTTCCTATACTTGTTCAAGGACTGTATCCTTCAATATGGATTACTTCTCAACATCAAGACTACCTCAAGTTTTTCTTTCATAACAGCCGAAAGATTTGAATGGACGACCTTTTAGCTAGTTTTCTTGTCTATCATAGTCAGAACTGACCCATATCTGACCCTCTAGCAGATTTTCAGAGGCAGTTAATGTCATAGGAGGAGATTAACCATCATTCTCCCTCAGATCAGCTGCTGGATTTGAACCACAAATCTTCAGGGTTGCTGCTTGCAGCTAGGCAACTAGAATTCTCTAGTAGTCAAGTAATTTACTACTGTACCTTTATACTAGCTAAATAAATAGATTTTTTTCCCCTACATACTACCAACAAACTACTTTTTAAAAAATTGTAATTCATAGTTTATTAATTTATTCATAAAGTTCTCATATGCAGAATCTACAAAGGGTCCTACAAATCAATAAGAAAAACAAGACAACTCAATGTAAAAATATATGAGAGACATTCTCTCAGAGAGTATTAAATTGATCAGTGAATTTATAGTGTTAACTATAACGGAATCAAAAAAGTAATCAAAAAAGTGCAGAATAAAGCACAATAAAATACAGCTACTAATTTTTATAATTAATAAAATAAATTGTATTATTTGAAAATGGTAGAAACAACTACAATTAAGACATTTTGGGTAAGAATGTAGATTGGTAGTATGTAGTTGTTGTTATGTGTTGTTGAGTTGCCTTAGACTCATAGCAACCCTGTGTGCAACAGCCCTAAACCCTGTTCTATCCTGTGACAATCTTATTGTCTCTGATACACCTACACCCATAATCTCATTCACTGAATCAGTCCATCTCATTGAGGATCTTACTGTCTTGCTCTGTCCTTCCACCCTTTCAAGCATGACGTCCCTCTCCAAGGAGATTCCGCTTTGCAACATGTCCAAACTATGTCAGACGGAGCTTCAGAATTCTTGCCTCCAAGGAGCAGTCTGGCTTCACGCTCTCCAGGGAACTTGTTCTCCCAGCAGTCAGTGGCATACTCAGTACTCTTCTCCAGCACCACAGCTCAAGGGCATCAATTCTCCTTCTATCATCCCTAGCTGTATCATTGTACAGCTTTCTTTTTTAAAATAGTAAATTCAGTGTAGTTGTGCCTGTGTATCTTTGAATCAGTATAATTTTCTGTAACAAAAAAATGCGGGTCACATACCAGTAGCAATTTCCACCAGCGGTACTATGCTTATTGTACTGTTTTAGAGATTGGAAATAATCAAGAAATGTATCATTTCTCAAGGCAAGTGTCATACATTTCAGATACAGGAAATGTATTCCTCCTAAGAAACAGACCATGACATTGCTGTTCCTTCTCATCATTTTAATATGTTATTCAGAGTTTTAAATTCCTTTAGGAAAAAAAAAGAGAGCTATTCTATCAAAAAGGAAAAAAAAAAAAGAAACTCCCTGGTTTTGAGTCTATTTCAATTCATAGTTACTTTCCATTGAGTTTCCATGAATATTAATCTTAACGGGTTGACTGTTCATCTTTCTCCCTTAGATTTTAGTGGATATGAGCCTCCAGAAACATACAGCCTTTTAATTAGGATTGCCACATATGGTCTACTGTGCTACCAGAGGTCCTTGTTTGTCTATGTTGTTGAATTAGAATCAACTCAGTGCTTACCCTCCAGTGGGTTTTTAGAGTTAGTAAATCACATGGGAGGAGATTGCCCATCATTCCCCTGTAGAATAGCTGATAGATTTGAAATGTGTGTCTTTGAGTTGGCAGCGCAACTCCTTACTGCTAGCCTAGAGTTCCTTAGACATTATAATTCAAAGGGTGACTTTAAGCGAATGTCTAGGCTTTGCTAAGGAATAGTTGATTCTAAACAGCATGACTCCTTACCATTAGGCTAGAGTTCTTTAGGGCTTATAAATCTGAAGGTGGTTTTAAGTAGGAGAATGTCCAATTTTTGCTGGTAGATTATGAATTTCTAATGTGTATGAACCCATACTCAAAACCTGTTCCTCCAGTAATTCTCAAATCTGTGGCTATCTAGTTGATTTTTCCTTCTCGTTAGTTTTTATCAGGTGTCCTAGGTTGTAAATATTAGCAGGGGCATATTGCCTCATCTTTTTTTGTTTGTTTTGTTTTGTTAGAGCAGCTGACATTTTTGTTAGCAGCTCAACACATTACCTATTAAGCAACCAAGCCACTCTTCTTTTTTATTGTTTGAATGCTGAGCAAGTATGTTTCTAATTACATTGTAAAATAAGTATTGATATTAAGAAATATATTGGATTTTTAATGGAATTATGCGTACTAGAAATTGCTTACTTTAATCATGGTGTTTAGCTTAAAATTCTTTTTCTTTGAGATTTATATGTTTATACTACTGTGTTGCACTGGATTATTTTAATTTTTCCCCCCCTGGATTTTTTAAGTTACCTAGATGAGAGAATGCTAACATACCATGATAAACCCAGACATATGTTGCCTGTAATATTTAAAAAGAAATACTCAGGAGTGAATTGAAGATTAAAGAAGTAAAAATGAATGGGATTCTTTAAGCAAAGTCTTAAGTGAGATTTTGATCACTGAATATGCTAATTGATTATTAGTTTCTTGAGCAATAAGTGATATGTGCAGGCAGTGAGTCTGAATATTTCTCAGGAATTAATCCTGTGATAAGATCTACATCATACATTACTGAAGAAACATGTGTCCTGGATATAATTACTGAGAGTTATATCCACTATATAGTTAAATTTTTCTTTTTATCATTTATCACAGCATGTGTTAAATACAGAGTTCTTTTTATTTAATAATTAAGCCAAATTCACACACTTCTGTTATAAACAAATAAATATTATGAAAGCATTGCAAATGTATATTGAGAAAAGAGTTAGGATGAAAAAGGCATGGAATGCACAAGAAAGAATGCATACTTTAGCATGGATTTTGTTTGTTTTAAACTTAAGTTTTATTAAATTGAGGAAAGCAATTTTGTTTTATACCATTTTTTACAATATAGATATGTTCAACAGAATTATATTCATTTTATAACTTTATCTGTTTCTAGAGGGTTTTATTCATTAATTGGAATTTTCATAATACCTGATTTGTTCTATAATGTAAATTATTTTGAAATCTCTGTGAAAACACCAAGATATTATAAGTACATTTAACGTTTTAATAATACAGAATTCTCTAGAAATAAGTGTGTTACTCTAGATTTTACATGAACTGGCAAGAATTCAGCAAAAACTGAACCAAATTGTTTTCTATGCAGTCTTTTTTTCCTTTCTCCTTTTTAGCAGTCAGAACAAGATTATAGTTTCCAGATGAAATTCTGAATGTCACATGGTGATGACATATATTTTCCTGGTTGGCGCAGCATGAGATGCAATTTTGCATGCCATGTCACGCTGACTTGCAGAATCCAAAAGCCATTATTTCCCAAGGGGCTTTCCAAAGTGATAATATCGAATGTAGTTTTTATTTTGATGAAAAGTTTCAGGCAGTATTGCCATTTCTATGGCAAGGTTGCTTAAAGCTTAAAATGTTACCTAAAATCCAAAAATTTAAAAAATAATATTGCTATGTAAAATTCACTTTCTCTAGCTTATGAAAATTCATTTTATCAAATCAAACTCACACATAAAGGTCTATATAAATATTGATCAAGAATTAGGACAATATGCTATTAAAAGAAGATTAGTGACAAAAACCCACCTTTTCCTGATCACCTCAGCAAGCTAACCTAATACAGCCTCCTCATTTTGTTCACTGATAAGTGTACCCCACAATACTACAAGGTGGTATTCTTGTAAAACTCAAAGCTTTGTGAACATTCTGTAAATGATAATTTAGAAGCCTTTCCTTCGAAAAAGACATCATGCTGGCAAAGACAGAAGAAGGTTAGCGAAAGAGAGGAAGACTCTCAATGAGATAGATTGCTACAGTGACCCTAGCAGTTGGCTTGAACATCTCTGAGATTCTGCGGATGGTACCAGGTACGTCGAATAGGCTGCAGATCTGTTTTTCATAGGGTTACTGTGAGTCATAGTTGACTCAACAGCACATAACAGCAGCAGCATACTTGATTTGAAGAATAGATTTACAATAATTTTTTTTTTACAATGATTAGTGCAAGCTCTGGTGGCCTAGTGGTAAGGAGTTGCACTGCCAAACCAAAGACAGAATGTTTGAAATCATCTGCTTCTCTACAGGAAAAAGACAATCAGTCTCTTCTCATACAACTATAGCTCAAAAAAACTTCGTGTAGGGTCAGCAATGAGTTGGTTTCTAGCTCGATGACCTATAACAACAGTTCCTTTAGGGTGATGGTTAATAATGGTCCAAATGTCCAAACAACTGCACTTCTCCATCATCTCTGACACCATTATTCTTCCTCCCCTTAGTCATCTCTTTTCCTCCTGTGTCTTTTGCTAGATCATCTCACAGAAAACAAACAACAGCAGACAGGTCAGGGAGATTGTGGAGGATGTACACCAATGTACTTGGTAATTTAACTTCAACAGTGGACCAGGAGCCTGTTGGAGGTCATTGGTTGCCAGGTATCGGTTGCTGGCTGTTAACTCTTGGCTATCCACACAGCTAGATCTAGTTAGAGTCATTGTCTCAGGGGAATAATCATTGAACTTTCCAGAATAATTCCTTTATATAGGCTCTCAGGGCTACAAACCATGTGTCCAGGAGAACTAAAGATAGTGCTATGGGATAGACTTTATAGTAAAGTAGGGCTTGAATTCTACCCTATACTATTACCCTAATTAAAGAAATTTATCCAGTAATCAGGTCTTATGGAAGTGCCGGTGACCTAACGGACCTAATGGAGTTTTCTTGCCAACTTCTAGTCATACAGTTCGAGTCCACTAGCTGCTCTGTGGGAGAAAGAAGATCAGTCTCCTCCCATAGAGTGTACAGCCTCTGAAAATGCACTGGAGAGTCAGCTGAGTCAGATCTGAATCGACGGCATATCACAACCTAACAGGGAGGTTGTAGGCACAGACATGGAGTTAGAGTCACAGATGGAAGGCTGTGGATAAAAGGTTCATATTACTTGCATCATCGTACCACAAAGTTCTAGAAAGATTAATATTTTTTCCTTACCATTTAAAACAACAGTGTGTTAATCCAAGATCTGTCTTATCTTCCTTCATTCTCACTGTCTTTCTTTCCTCTCTTCTTTTTCTTTTCCTACTTTCTTTTTTAACAGACAGCAGCATCTCTACTTCTTTCCTGTGGTTTTTCCAATGAAATTTAGGCACCATTTGTTTTCTGAAAATTATGGATGAGAAAATTAAAACCTAAGTAGGTAAAGTTATTTCAGAATCTCATTTTTGAGAAGATAAAAATTATGTCAAGACTCAGTCAATTCTTTGGTTAAATTTTTATTTAAATCTATCCTATTGGTATTGGTATGTCACTGCTTAAGTAAGGGTCGATGGTGTCTGAGTCAGCACAGAATTGTCATGTCCTAACATACCGCAGAAACACTGATAGTATGATGTTTTACATCTTGCTGACAGAAACACTGGCATTTTGATTCCATCAGCTCCTTAGGAGGAAGATAAAGCAGTCTCCTATGATAAAGATTGTTGTTGCTGTGTACTGTAGGGTTGGAACTAATCCATAGCTGACCCCCAGTGGGTGTTCAGAGGCAGGTAATTGCGCGGGAAGAGATTGCCTATCCTTCAGTAGAGCGACTTGGGGCCTAGAAATGTGCCTCTTCGGGATTGCAGTGCAGTTTCTTGCCACTAGGCCACCTGAATAAAGTTGTTATTGTTGATTGTCATCAAGTCAAGATCAAAGCTTTGGAAATCAAATGGAACATCACTTAGAGTCAGAATTGACATGAAGATAGTGCGGAGTCCCCACCCAACCCTTCCATTTTATTGTAAACTCTGAATGTAATAGATGCAATAGAAATCGTTTTAGAGTTATTTTTTTAAATGTTGAAATTATGCATTATTTTCCCTACCCTTTCTCTTTTCTTTTTTTATTGTATATTATATATTTTCTAGTTCGTAAAAAAATTTAACAAAATGTACCATCCATTAGAGAGCTAACACCTTAAGTCGATGAACAGTTTATTCCTTATCTTAGTGTTTCGTTTTGTCTTTGAGAACAAGATAGTGAAATGTGATATTGTGTAGCACTCTTGCATCTAGGTCTAATCTTTTCAATCTCTGTCCAGAAAACCTCATGAAGGTTTAGTATTAGCTATCTTGGTATTAGCACAGTACTGAGAAAAGTCAATACACATATAATTGATGATTAGAAGTGTTGTGTTTAAAGGAAAAAAATTACTTTAGAAAATTTTTTGTTACTTCCTATTAGAGGTCAACGTCCCTTAATAAATTTGAAACCCCACTTATAATTTGGTATTGTGTCCCATAAAGTCATAACCAACTTACAGCTGACCCTCCTGTGGGTTTTCAGACATTTAATGCATAGGAGAAGATTGCCATCTTTTTTTCTTGCAGAGCAGCTAGTAGATTGAGAACAGATACTTTTGAGTTGGCAGCATAATTCCTTCCCACTAAATACTTAAGTCATAGTACCTTCTTTTCAAGACTTTATTACATGTCAGAAGATAAAGTCATAAAACAAAATGAACTTAATTCCTTTTGAGGAGTACTTAAAGTGCATACCGACTTACTGTAGCTTAACAAATAGCTTCTTAATCTTATGAAATAACCTCAATATTGTTAGAGTCTTGAACTTCAAGACCAGAAACCATTTGGTACCAATTGTTAATATTTGAAACTATTTGGCATATCCATATAATACTTAGAATTGCTATTTAACCATTGACATCATTACCCAAACCCTCAAAATAAGAGCAGAGTTTCTTTACATACTAACTTTAAATAATTATTTCCAGGTTCAAACTGAACCCTCAGAAGGAAGAGAATGTTCTGATAGGAATCATTGATTGAAATGCAATGTCAGGAACATTGTCATGAAATTCTGCAGCCTGAAGTTTCTGGTTTTATGCTTTTTCAGCCATTTTTAACAAACTTAAGATACATTAATAAATCTGTATATAAATGTAATTTTTATTGATACAGTAAGAATAGTAGGTGGCAGAACCTAGAGTATGTCTTCAAAGCCCAGACTTTAACCAGTACCATTTATTTCTATTCCATAACCACTGTACTCTATTATTGCTAATGGAGAGACAAGCATTCAAATGTTTAGTATTATACCATGAAGAATTAAATATGTTTTTCAGAATTAAGTCAGCGTTCTGTGGGTTTATAGAGGAAGGACCAAATTTGATTTTGGGAAATCAGTGACCATTTCTCAGAGAAATGGTATTTCAGTTAGAATTGAAACAATACATTGACTTTGATACAAAAGGAGAGCAGTTGTGTTGTAGATCTGGTGACACTGACACACTTAAAAGAAATGGTAGTCTTGACATTAAATATGATAATGTATTATTACCTTATTTTTATGGATTAGGAAACTGATGCTTATAGAGTTTCAATTGCTTTCTCTAAATCATGTGACTTTGTAAATGGTGTAGCTGAAACTCTGACCAAACTGACTCCTAGTTAGTACTTCTCCCAGGACACTGAAATGAAGGAATTCTGTTGTACCAACTTGGATGGTACATTCCCAAGTAGTGCCTTTAGTATTATTTTAAGCAATAAATTCGGATCTCAGAATTGCTTCTTCTGTTGTTGTAAAAGGAATAAAGGTAACAGGGCAATGGCTGAATCTGACTTTAGCAAACGCCACAAAAGGGAACTGTCCCCATCAACAACGTCCACAGACTAAAACTGACCCTTAAAATGTGGTCCCCCATGCACCTGCACCTACTTTTGTTAATTATTGGGTTTGAAATTAATTGCTAGTGACCATTCACACTTCACAGAATCTTTTTTTACTCACAATTGTGAGGTTCATAAGGGAAACAGTTTTGAGATTTGGGAGAGGAAGCAGAGTATTACACAGTGAAAGTCCAGATGCAGTAAATAGCATTCCCAAGCCATGGAGGATACAATCTGTCAGTTAGTTCAGACAACTTTTCAGTCAACAACAAGATCTCTCTGATGCTGGAACTTTAGCCTTAGAGGATATGTGCTGCTTTTTATACTTCTTCTCTGGTGTTGAGGTTTCCATCTCATGGGCTCTATCCTCAGCTCTGTCTGACTCTGTCAGGCAGCACTTTACCTTGGTGTTACCGCTGAGCTGATGAGGTTGAAAAACATCTTTTTTTTTTTTTAGATTTTATTTTAAGAATTTTAATGAATATTTACAGAGACTTTGGATTTCCATTCATTCAATGCTGCACTTTTCTCTCTGCTCAGCACCATCCAGTTAGCTTCTCTCTTTGAAAAGTAAAAGTAAAATTCTTGCTTTGGTATACAGTTCCGCACACGCCTCCCACCGCCCCCAAGTACACTCCACTATGCAGCCTTAATTGTGGACTCTTGTGATAACCAACCATAATACCATATCATACATCGCTTTTAAATTATTCTCTCCCTCATCTGTTTCAATGCAGTATACACAATTACAGTGAACCTTGCAGTTGAGGAAGCTTGAGACCACGCCTCTAGGGAAGTGGCTGAAGGTGATGGGTAGAGCTTCAGAGATGCATTTTAATGTGCACATCCCCACCTGGCTATGTGGTCATGTCTAAGGCAATGGATAATAAAGTAATTTTTATAAATTCTAACACCACATTGTTGAAAATAAAACATGTAGTGGACATTTTTGAAATCACTATCATAAATGTAAGTTTCTTTTGGAACAAATCCTGTGCTTCCTAAACTGTTTGTGCGATCATAATTCTTAGAGGAAAAATGATGGATTTATTATATATTTGGCGTGACAGCAAACCGTTTTACAGTGATTGAGTAACAGAAGAGGCAATATAACATGGGGGTTTTAAAACATAGACCATAGAGCTGGACTGCTCACTTACTATATCTGTTTTACACATTAACAGCTGAGGGACCTAGGATAAGTTTCTTAACCTTTCTGTGCTCAGTTTTTCTGAAACTGGTTATAGTAATAATTTGAATAATAAAACTTTCTTTATGGTATCTTTATAATGTGTAAATGGGGAAATAGTTATAAAGCACTTACTCAACTATGCCATACACACAGTAGATGTTATGAGGGTATTGACTAAGTAATATACAAGGTAAGATTAAAAGCGTTTTATAAAGTTTATCTTTCTACCGTACAAAATAATTATATGCAATAATATCTTTTGATTTTTCTGTTAAAGGTGTTACCTTTTAGAAAAATATTATATATTGAATATGTAATGTTATATCATTGTTTTATTGATTGCCTTTGAGTCAAGCATGACTCATAGTGACCCTATGAACAAAAGGCCTAAAGCCCCTGTACAACTATTGAGTTTATAAAATTTTGTAGAGTTTCTGGAGCCATGTTGTTCAGGAAATGAATACCACTTCTCCTTCCAAGCTATATCATTAGATCATGTTCAATATGATACAATGAATATAGATTAAGAATAATGCTATTTTAATGTTCTAATGTTAATATTATGTTATTTCGTTAAAAAATACAACAGATTCTGTTTTCAATAGGTATTTGGACAATGTTTTAAAGCAAAGATGTATCTTCTAGGCTTCTATTTTTTTTTTTTTTAGATCATTATATTAGTAAATGCAAGAGCCACAGTAAATATGGGACTGTTTTTGTTAGTGGTGTCTGAGAATGTTGTTTCATAGTTGTGCATTGGTGCAAACCTGCTTGAAAACATGAGATAACCGAAACTCATAGTTGTTCATTCTAGTCCGTCTCATAACAGCCATCTCTATCAGGTTTGTAAGACTTTAAAGCTTAAAGGCAGAAGACTGCCTATTTTTCTCAGCTGATGGATTTAGACTGCCGATCTTTTGGTCTAGAACCCAACATGAAATAGATTTGTTTTCAAATTACAATTAAGAGTTGTCATTGTTGTTTTATGTATCATCAAGTGTAACCAGCTCATGGCTCACCCTCTAGTGGTTTTTCAAAAGAAGTCTGTTGCTATTTTTATAATTAGCCCTACTAAGATTAGTAGCTTGATTCTTGAATGATTTGTTCAGCATATGGATTTAAAAGGTATGGAGAAAAGTTACAGCCTTGACACATACCTTTTTAAAAAATTTTAAAACATGCAGTGTTCCTTTGTTCTGTTTGAACAGCAGCTCCTTGTTCCAAGTTTCATATATGCACAATTAATTGGTCTGGAGTTGTCATTGTCTTCAGTTTTAACTGTAGTTTGTTATGATCCGTGGGGTCAAATGCCTTTGCATAGTCCTTAATACACAAATAGACATTCTTCTGGTATTCAGGCAGAGTCCATTTGACATCAGTAATGATATCTCTGGTGCCATGGCATCTTCTAAACTCAGCCTGAATTTCTAGTAGTTCTCTTTTAGTACACTGGTTTAGCTGTTTTTGGATGATCTTGAGCTATATTTTTCTTGCATGTGATATAATGATATTATTTGTTAATTTCTACTTTCTTTTTGTATAATCTTTTTTAAGAATGGCAATGAATATGGGTCTCTTCCAGTCAGTTGTCAGGTATATGTCTTCTAAATTTCCTAGCAAAGACTTGTAAAGGATTTCCAGGACTACATCAGTTACTTTAAACATGTCAGTTGCTCTCCATTGATACCTGGGGCCTTATTTTTTTTTTCCAATCCATCAGGGTTGTATTTTGTTTCCATACCTTTTCACTCTGTATGCAGAACAGATCATCTAAGATGCTGGGCTGTACGAGGAGGAATGTGGCATCAGGATTGGTGGAAGAATCATAAGCAACCTGCATTATGAACACAACCCTGCTTGCTGAAACTGAGGAGGAAGTGCTTGCTACAGAAGGTCAAGGACTGTAGTCTTCAATATGGATTGAAGCTCAACATCAAGAAAACAAAGATTCCCTCCCGTAGGCCAATTGGCAGCATCAGTGTGGATGGTGAAGAGATTGAGTTAGTTAACAGTTTTTGTTTACTTGGTTCCACAGTCAACACTCTTGGTAACAGCAGCCAGGAAATCAGGAGATGAATTGTATTGGGAAAGTCAGCTGTGAGGGACCTCTCAAGAGTACTGAAGTGCAACAACATCAGGCTGGAGACTAAGGTGCGCCTGATGCAGGCTATAGTCTTTGCGGTTATGTGCTATGCTTCAGAGAGTTGGACAGTGAATAGGGATGATAGAAAAAGGATTGATGCCTTTGAGTTGTGGTGCTGGAGAAGAGTGTTGAATATACCATGGACTGCTAGGAGAACAAACAGGTTCGTTCTGGAGAGGGTGAAGCCAGAGTGTTCTTCCCTGGAGTCAAGGATTCTGAAGTTTCATCTGACATATTTTGGGCATGTTGCAAGGAGTGACTGGTCCTTGGA
>NW_006400020.1:2401138-2457433 GCF_000299155.1 Elephantulus edwardii | reverse complement strand
TCTTCCCTGGAGTCAAGGATTCTGAAGCTTCATCTGACATACTTTGGGCATGTTGCAAGGAGGGGCTGGTCCTTGGAGAGGGACATCATTTTTGGGAGAGTAGAGGGACGGCGCAGGAGAGGAAGACCCTCGATGAGATGGATCGATTGTGTCAGTGGAGTGGTGGGAATGAATGCGTTTGAGACGGCGAGGTTGTCACAGGATAGAATGGTGTTTAGGGCTCTTGTATATAGGGTCGCTATGAGTCACAAACGACTCAATGGCACATAACAACAACAACAACAACGACCTTCAATGCAGGCATTTAGACTTGTTTCTTTATCTCCTTTGGCTCTTAATAATATACCACTTCCTGAAATATTTTTAAGTCATCTAGTTCTTTTTGGTATAGTCACCCTGTGTATTCACACATCCATCTTCTTTTGATGCTTCCTGGATTGTACAAGCTTTTGCCATAATGTCTCTCAGTATTGTATCTAAATTTGAATTTGTCTTTTCTCTTCTTTTAGCTTGACAATACTGAGCAAGTTCTTCCATATTTTTATTCTCCAGCTACAGTTCTTTGTGCATTCAGTAAGAATACTTTATGGTATATAATAAAAGTATAATACTCTATTGCACATATTATTATGGGGAAAATATTGTACTCCCCAAATAATTCTTTTATTGTTATATTGTCTTATCTTGACAAATTTATGGTTTTTTTAATGAATTTTAAACAGTTTAATGAATTTTATAGAACATGCATATGACTACTGAACACAGCCACAAATAGATAATGAGCTATCATAACTCTCTTGTGTACCAGTAGGATAATTTTATCTCATTTTAAATAATTACAAATTAAAAAAAATAATTACAAATTAGAATTTTTACAAGATAAAACTCCCTAACATGTTCTTGTTAGGTCGTGACTCTGTGGCATCAAGATTGGAGGAAGAATTAACTCTGACTTCCACTCAGTGTGCAACAGACTGAAAACTGCTTGACCCTCTTCACCCTGCTGCACTTAAGCCTATTTTTGCAATCATTTTGTCAGCCCATTTCATTAAGAGTGTTCCTCACTTTCACTGATCTAACTTTCCATGCATGATGTGCTTGTCCAAAGATTTACCCTTCCTGATAACAAGCCCAAAGTAAAAAAAACAAAAACAAACACCAAAACCGAAAACAAAAAACAAAAACACAAAACCAACACAAGCGCAGAATATGTGACAGAGGTTACCATTCTTGCTTCTGAGGAGCAATCTGGATATTCTTCCAAACTTGATTTGTTTATTCTTTTAGCAGTCTATGATATATTTAATAATCTTTGCCAGCATCACAATTTAAAGGCATCAGTGATTCTGTAATCCTTATTCACTGTAAAACTTTGATGCTTATGAAGCAGTTGAAAAATATGATGGTGCACCTTTGTCTTTAATCTGCCATCCCTGCTTTTCCGTAGTTTAAAGATCCTTGATATCAGATTGCCCAATGCAACATGTCTTTGGAATTCTTGACTGCTGCTACCATTAGTGTTGATTTTGGAGCTAAGTAAAAGGAAATTACTGACAACTTGAATATTTTCAACAGCTGCCATAATGTTCTCTATTGATCTAGTTGTGAAGGTTTTACCTTACTTGATGATAAGATCCAAATTGAAGACTAAAGTTTTTGTTCATCTTCAATTAATGCTTCACATCTTCCTTTTCTACATGTAAGGTTGTGTCATTTGCATAATGTAGGTTGTTGATTCTTGCTCCAATCTTGATCTATGTATATACACCACAATTCCCTTCATATAGCCTGGCTTCTTGAATTACTTGTTGAGCATGTGGATTATAGAAGTGTGAAGAAAGACTATAGCTGTAATGAACAACTTTCTTGGTTGTAAACTGTGGTATTTCTTTGGGCTGTTTGAAGAATGCTCCTAATCTATATACAAGTTTTATTTAAGCACAATTAAGTATTCTGGGATTCCCATTCTCCTCAATGTTATTAATATTTTATTATGATACACACCGTTGAAATGTCATTGCACAGATGGAATACATTTGATGGAAGAAATTCCTTTTAAAAACACTGATTGGAGAAAGACTTATCAATAGCCTTCATTATGCAGATGACACAAACTTGCTTACTGAAACTAAGGCTTTGAAGTGCTTGTTGCAGAAGATCAAAGACTACATACAGCCTTCAACGTGGATTATATCTCAACCTAAAGAAAACAGAAATTTTCAGCACTGAATCAATAGGCAGCAACATCATGATATATGGAGAAAAGACAGAAAGTGTCAATGACTTTATCTTCCTTGGTTTCACAACCAATATACTACCAGCAATTAGGAGATCAGAGATGTATTACATTGAGAAAGTCTGCAGGCAGGATCTTTTTCTCATTGAGAAACAATGATGCCAGTTTAAGAACTAAGGTGTGCCTGACTCTGGCTGTGGTCTTTTAAATCGTTGCTATGCATCTGATGGCTAGACAGTGAATAAATTCAGAAGAATAATAAATATAGAAGAATAATTGATGCCTTTTAGTTGTGATTTTGGAGAAGAGTACTGAATATTCTGTGAATGGCCAAAAATAGATACGTTTTGGAGAAGGTACAGCCATAGATGAAAAAGGTGAAAAAGCTTTATCTCACATGCTTCAGTCATTGTTTTAGTAGACATTATTCCTTGGAGGGGGACATCATCTTTGGAATGATAGGGAGACCCTCAAATTAGATGGATTGATGCAGTGACTGCTACAGAGGGCTCAAGCATGTCTGAAATAATGAGGATGGCACAGGACAGGACAGAGTTCATATGCCACCTACAAACAACAATGTCTAATGTCTATTATTTGTAAAATTGTAAGATATATTTCTGTTAAGTAATTTGCTATTCTTATACTTAGAATCCCGTCCATTATCAGTTCCTGTGAAAGCCATGCTGAATTTATCTGAAAGCTGCAGAAGTCCTGAAGAAAGAATGAAAGAATTTCTTGGAAAAGTATGGAATGCAGTGAAGTGTCTCACACTACAGGTAAAGTAAAAAAGTTTTAGTTCTATGAAGCATGTTTCTTTTCAGTAGTTTTAATAGCAATTTGTTCTTTTTTATAAGAAATACTCATTGTATTACCTGATTTCCATGAATTGGCTGAAAATAATTGATGTGATTTTAATATTACAAACAAAATTATTTAAAATATACTCTTTTTTCTAACATATACAAAATATGAAATAACTGTCAAATTTAAAAAATAATTCTATTTTATTTCATCTAAGTGTTTAAGGGTTTAAAATTATTAATGTACAAGGCGAGGAGCGAATTGGGGCTGGAGATGGGGGTGGGGTGGGTGGGGAGAAAAGTGCAACAATGCATGACTGGAATTCCAAAATCTCTGTAGATGTTCATTGAAATTAATAAGAATAACAATAAAAATTTTAAAAAATTATTGTATGTTTCACATTCTTTTTTGTTATTTCCTATTCTTGTCTCAGAACCAAGATAAAAATGGAATTGACATAGAAAGATAATATCCTTATTTTTATATTCTATTTCCAAATTAAAAATGAAAATACCTATTTATTATTTTATTTGTAATAAATTGTCATCTTTCATGTTTTAATTAAGTGCCCGTGAATTGACTTTACTTAGTTACTCTGTTTCTACATCAAATTTTACCTAATGAAAATAGATTCTTAGCAGATAATTACTATAAGAATTGAATAAAAATAACTCAACGGATATAAATTTTAAATAATTTTTTTCTATGGATAAAATAAGAAATAATAGTATTAGAGGCACTTTTAATAGATTATGTAAGGCAGTAAATCAGGGTACTAAGGACTTCTGTTACTACAGAAGCAATTTTTAAATTTTTTTAGAAAAAACAATTTTAATTACTTGTCTATTGACTTTTGTTTTGTGGTATTCGTACCAGCAACCAGAAAAATGAAAAGACACGTAGCATTGGGAATGTCTTCTGTCAGAGACCTCCCCAAAATACTGCAGAACAACAGTATCAGTATGGAGACTAAGGTGCACCTGATCTAGGCCATAGTCTTTGCAGTTACTTGCTATGTATCAGAGAGCTGGACAATGACTAGGGTTGGTAGAAGGAGAATTGATGCCTTTGGGTTGTGGTGCTGGAGAAGAGTATTGACTATACCATAGACTGCTAGGAGAACAAACAGGGTTGTCCTAGAGAGGGTGAGACAAGGCTGCTTCCTGGAGGCAAGGATTCTGAAGCTTCATCTGTCATAGTTTGGATATGTTGCTAAAAGAGATCAGCCCTTAGAGAGGTATGTTCTGCTTGGGAGGGTGGAACAAAGGTGTAAATTAAGAGAAATGTAGACAGAGAAGTTAAAGAGTTAATAAAATCCAAGTATGTATGGAATTTAGTGAGCAAGTGGTCCACTCTATTTAAAACAAAAAGAAAGTATTATGTACATATTACCTATGGTGGAGGGCCAACACAAGAGAGGAAGACCCTCGATGAGATGGATTGATTCAGTGACTGCGTATATTAGAAACAGTAAGATTGGCACAGTATAGTGCAAGGTTCAGGGCTATTGTGCATAGGTTTGCTATGAGTCACAGGCAACTCGATGGTACATAACAACGACATATGGTAAATTAGTATAATATATAGACTTTTCAGTGTTGTTGTTGATATGTGCCATCGAGTTGCCTGCGACTCATAGCAACCCTATGTACAACAGCCCTAAACCCTGCCATATCCTGTGCCAATCTCACTATCTCTGGCACACCTACCTCCAATACCCCAGTCACTGAATTAGTCCATCTCTTTGCTGGTCTTCCTCTCCTGTGACTGATCAGTAGAATAAATACATAGTATGATCAAACCATGGATCATAACAAACTGTGGCTGACTCTGAGAAGAATGGGAATCCCAGAACATTTAATTGTGCTAATGTGAAACCTGTACTTGGACCAAGAGGCAGTCATCAGAACAGAGCAGGGTAACACTGCATGGTTCAAGATTGGGAAGGGTATATGCCAGGGATGTGTCCTATCTCCATACCTTTTCAACCTGTATGCAGAGCAGATTATCCAAGATGCTGGACTCTATGAGGAGAACTGTGGTGTCAGGATTGATGGAAGATCTATTAACAATCTGTGTTATGCAGATGACACAACCCTGCTTGCCAAAACTGAGGAAGACCTCATGCACTTGCTGCAGAGGGTTAAGGACTGCAGCTTTCAGTATGGACTGCGGCTCAATGCCAAGAAGACAAAGATTCTCACCACTGGACCAATTGGTAGCATCAGGATGGATGGTGAAGAGATTGAGATTGTTCACAGCTTCAGTTTGCTCAGCTCGACAATCAACACTCTTGGCACCAGCAGTCAGGAAATCAAAAAGCATTGTGATGGGAAAGTTTGCTGTTAGGGACCTCTCTAAAGTACTCGAGCAACGGTGTCTCTCTGGAGACTAAGGTGTGCCTGATACAGGCCATGGTCTTTGCAATCGCTTGTTATGCATCAGAGAGTTGGACAATGATTAGGGAGGATAGAAGGAGAATTGATGCCTTTGAGCTGTGGTGCTGGAGAAGAGTATTGAATGTACCATGGACTGCCAAGAAAACAAACAGATTCAGCCTGGAGAGGGTTAAACCAGGCTACTCCTTGGAGGCAAGGATTCTGGGGCTTTGTCTGGCATACTTTGGACATGTTGTAAGGAGAGACAGGTCCTTGGAGAGGGACATCATGCTTGGTAGGGTGGAGGGACAGCGCAGGAGGGGAAGACCCTCTATGAGGTGGATTGATTCAGTGACTGGCGTAATTGGGATGGGTGTGTTTGAGACAGTGCGATCGGCACAGGATAGAGCGGGCTTTAGGGCTGTTGTACATAGGGTCGTTATGAGTCGCAAACGACTCAACGGCACATAACAACAACAACAACATGACCAAACCCAGATTAAATCCCATTTTGAAATGATTTGACAAGGACCTTAATTAATTATGTTAACAGAAATTGCAGTAAAGGTATATATATCAGGTATGAATAGTTGTTGTTGTTAAATGTCATAGACAACCAATAGTGACCCTATGAACAGAAGTCTTGAACAAAACTTTTTTTTTTTTCTTGAACAAAACTTTGATCTTTTCTCCAAGTTCATAGAATTTCTGGAGGCAAGCGTTTTGTTATGGTTTGGTTCTTTTTTTTTTTTTTTTAACAGAAAGATAAAAACTTTAAGATGCTGTTGTTTTAAGTACTGTAATGTCAGCTACGACTCATGGAAATTCTAAGAATAACAGATTAGGAATTTGCTTTATCCTGTGGCATCCTCAAGCTCTCTGCCATGCCCAAGCCATGCACAGTTACAGTCACTGCCAGGCTGTCTCGTTGAGAATCTCCCTCTCTTCCCTGGTTTTCTCCTTTTCCCAGAATGATGTCTTTTTCAACTTTGTCTCACATACTCTTGGCTTTGGAAAAAGACATTGTCTAAAGAGCAGAAAATGTGACATAAGGTCACAAGGCCCTGAGTGTCATTGTGAAAGGGCCAGAGTAAGTGAATATCTAGCATAGCCCCTCACTGTCCCAGAGCAGAAAGCATTAGAGCCTGTCGCCCAGCCGCATGGTGCCTCTGGAGCCACAGGTGCAGCAAGAAATTAATTTATTTGTTGTTAAACCACGCACTTTACTCACAGTTGTGGTCTGAGAAATAGGGTTTATTAGAGAAATAAGTTGGAGAGTCGGGGGGGGGGCAAAGAATATCTCACAATCAAAGTCCAGGTTTAGTCCCACAGTCCCAAGGCACAATTCCTCAATTATTCCAGGTTCCAATTTCAGCCCAGCAACACAAATTCAGGAAGCCTCCGGTTTCCTCAATCATCCAGCAAGGTTTGCCTAGAGCTCATATAAGTCAGCGTCTACTTAATTATCTGGCAAGCACAGCAAAACCTTTTTAATGTTTGCATTTATCTCAGGGCTTCTCTGGTTTCACCATACCAGCTTTTCCACAGCAAGGCCACAGTTTCTCCATGCCATCACCAGGGTCTAAGCACCAGGATCTTGCTCTCAGTCTCCCTCAAGTATTTTGTCCCAGTGTGGGAAGCACACTCTCTTATGCTAGTACCACGGCAGTTGATGATTTTCAAGACTATGTGTCTGCAGTTAAGGGAGGTGGAGAACAGAGGGGGCTAAAGTAATGGCTAAAAAAATCGTAACTGTAGGATAACACTGTAGATATCATGCTGGGAAAGGTGGAGGGTCGGAGAAAGACCACTAACAAGATGGACTGACACTGTACCCACAACAGTGGATTTGAACAAGGCAGAAATTGTGAGGATGGTGTTAGGGCAAGGTCTGTCCTGTTGTTCATAGGGCCACTATGATTTGTATTCAGTTTGTTGACTCAATGATACCTAACAACAACAATTGTACAGAAAACAACAAAAACTTGCTTTCTTGGGTGGATAAAGTACCATGATATGAAATGTCTTTTGGGAAACATTTCTTAGAGATATTCCATAGAAATGTCATGATCCAAAAAGAGAAATAGAGATGTCAAGATAATTGTAATTTCCTAAGGAATGCTCTGCCTACCTCTTGATTTAATTTTGATATTGTCCCCACTTGACTACTGACTCGCAAAACTAAGTAACACTCTTGTATAATATAGGCTATAATAAATATAAAAAATACTTTGCAATTTGGAGTTTTGTGGTGCGAAATGTTTTTATAACACTCTAAATTACTATGTTAAAAGTAACCTCTTTCCCTATTTATTCCACAAAAGCATTGAATAATTGAGTGAATACGGTTAGTCTTTATTTATATCATCTTTAGCATTTTATGATCAGAAGTTTGAACAGTGGTACTGTTGCCATCCAGTTAGGTAACAATACATCTGGACCTCGCTCTATCCTGTGCCATCCTCTTGATCTTTGTTGTGCTCAAGTCCATTGCGATAGTCACTGCGTCAGTTGTCTTGTTGTTGGTCTTTCTTTTGTTGACCCTCTACCTTGTATAGCATGATGCCTTTCACCAAGGACTGATTCTTCCTGAGAATAGGTCCAAAGTAAGTGAGACAAGTTTTGTTATCCAAGCAACTGAGTAGCTTGAACTCCCAACCTTTTATTTTAGCAGCTAACATTAACAGCTATCAGGATTCCCTGAAAAAAAGGTGTAAATTAGGAGAAACATAGAGAAGGTAAAGATTTAATAAAATCCAAATATGTATGGAATTTAGTGAGCAAGTGATCCGCTGGACTTAAAACAAAAAGAAAATATTATATACATGTTACCTATGGCTTTATCTGTGCTGTGGAATGATTAGATTAAACAATGTTCAAGATTGCCTGTAAGTTTTAGCATACTTACAGGATTTTTTTTCTAGATTAATAATGGCGCATTGTTTTTACTAGCTTTTTCACCAACAATTAAATTAATCTCTTATTTTAATAAATTATAAATAATTAATTTGTTAGTTTTATTGAATAACCTTATTAAGTATGAATTATCATAAAATTATAGACACATCACATGAAATATTGTTGTATAGGTTATTTTGAACATAAATTACTCACCTTGTTTGTCTCACCCCTTTCCTGGCTCTGTATTACACAAGCTGTGTATTTAGACATTTCCAGATGCTATGTATTCTGGAAAATTTTAAAGATAAAATTAGATTATGATTAAAATCTAAGTTTTAAAATTCAGAGTTATTTTTTAAAAGCAGTGCCCCTATTCCAAAATGTTTTACAAACTAAAATATAAAACAGAAAACCTTGAAGTTCTCATCAGATAAAACAGAATATCATGACTGAAAGCCATCAAAGGATATTCTTTTAGCGGAAGTTTGAGCAAGTAAATGTGTTTGGAACCAGAGTTTCTGGAAAGTTTATTTTGGAGCCAAAGTTGATATTTACTTACCTTGTGTTCGTTTTACCCCTTTATGGTAAAAAGACTTTGCACAAGAACATTAACAATCTTTGCTATAACCATTGTGTTCTTAAGTAGCAAACAGGAACTTCTATATTTGATTGCAGAAGATTATTTTATATTATATATAGTCTCAGATGATCTTTGTATAAGAGTTTAGCTTTCTACCTTTGCATAAATTCATTTGTTCTTTGCCCATTTTCTCAGTCTGCTAGGTAGCAAAGAACATCTGTTGTACTTGAACATTCAACTGCATATTGATTCTAGAGTATATACATATTGTTGCTGATTGCCTTCAAGTCGAACACAGCTCAACAACCCTATGAACAAAAGGCCTGAAGCTTCTCTACAACTATCTAAGTTCATAAAATTTCCAGAGGCATGTTGTTTAGGAAGTGGATGTCCCCCTGCTTCCAAACCTGTCATAGAATGTTAATGGTTGAGTCCCCTGTGACACATAATGACGCAGTGCACAGCAGCTCTGACCCCTTCCCTGTCCCGAACCAGTCTCACTAATTCTGACACACCTACCCCAATTGCCCCAGTCACTGTATCAATCCATCTCATCTGGGGTCTTCCTCTCCTGCACTGTCCTTCCACCCTTCCGAGCATGATGTCCTTCTCTAAGAACCAATCTCTCCTGGCCGCATGCCCACAATAAGGGAGGTAGAGTTTCAAAATTCTAGCCTCCAAGGAGAGACTTGGTTTTACCTTCTCTAAGACAGACCTATTTCTGTTTTTGGCAGTCCATGGTATGTTCAAGACTCTTCTCCAGCACCACAACCAAAAAACATCTATTCTTCTTCTGTCATCCTTAGTCATTCATTGTCCAACTCTCTGAAACATAACAAGTAATTTAAAAGACCATGGCCTGAATTAGACTCACCTTTGTATCAAGACTGACATTGTTGCTCTTCAGGACTCTGGAGAGGTCCATGACAGCAGATTTTCCCATTGCCATTTGTCTTTTGATTTCCTGACTGCTGGTGTTAAGAGTGTTGATTGTGGATCCAAGCAAGCTGTAATTGCTAACAACCTCAGTCTCTTCTCCATCTATTATAGTGCTGCCAATTGGCCCATTGGTGAGAATCTTTGTCTTCTTGATGTTGAGCTTCAATCCATAGTGAATCCATATAGTCCTTGTCCTTTTTCAGCAAGTGTGTCAGGTCTTCTTCAGTTTCAGCAAGCAAGTTGTGTCATCTGCATATCATAGGTTGTTAGTAGTCTTCCTCCAATGCTGATGCCACACTCCTCCTCATAAAGCCTGCTTCCCGAATGATCTGTTCTGCATATAGAATGAAAAGGTATGGGGACAGGATGTACCCCTGATGCACTCCTATCGTGATTTTAAACCATGCAGTGTTTCCTTGCTTTGTTAAGAGGAGTGCTTCTTGGTTCAAGTATAGGTTTCATATAATTACGATCAAGTGTTCTGAGATTCTCATTTTCCTCAAGGTTAGCCACAATTTATTGAGAGCCACACAGTCAATTGTCTTTGTATAGTCAATGAAACACAGATATATATTCTTCTGGTACTCTCTGCTCTCTCCCAAGATCTATCTGACATTGGCAATAATATCCCTAGTGCCACTACCTCTTCTAAACCCAGCTTGTATTTCTGGTAGTTCTCTGTCAATGTACTCTTTGAGACTTTGCTGGATAATCTTTAGCAGGATTTTGCTATTGTGTGATGTTAATGATATTGTTCAATAATCTCCACACTCTGTCAGGCCTCCTTTTTTTTTGGAATGGGAATAAATATGGATCTCTTCCAGTCAGTTGGCCAAGTAGTTGTCCTCCAGGTTTTTTGGCACAACTTGGTGAGCGCAGGCAGGGAAGCATCTATTTGCTGAAATATGTCAATTGGTATGCCATCAATTCCTGAGGCTTTAGTGTTTGCTAAGTTCTTCACAGCAGCCTGAACGCCCTCCTTCATTACCATTGCCTCATGCTCATATATTGTTTCTTGAAATCCTTCTGTGTCCACCAATTCTTTTTGGTACAGTGACTTTGTATACTCCTTCCATTTTCTTTCAATGCTTCCTGAATCTTTGAAAACCGTATGTAGAGCAGAGCACACTTAGAATAGACTAAGAGACATATAGTTGACAAGATGAGGAACTCTGGCTTGGAATTTCCTGAGGAGAACATGGCCCTGGTTTTTGCCAAACTCATCTTTCTTGCTTTTTGCATTAAAGCTCTTGTTGTTATTCTTTGACATTTAACTTTTAAAGCACACAAGGGTCAAGCTGGAGCAATCTCTGAACACTCTCCAGCAGTTTCCAAGGCTGGAGCTGCAGTGGGAGGAGTCTCCTTATCTTTCTCATGCCTCATGCCATAGTGAAGAAGTCTCAGAGAACTCTGGTGATGGAGTCTGTAGCGAGTTGCACTGTTAACCTAAGCTCAGTGGTCAATTCATTGCCCTCAAATTGGAACTGACTCATAGTTGACCTTTCAGCTGGCAGAGTCACTGGTAGATTGAAACTTCCAGAGACCTCTGGTGGCATAGTCCAAAGACCACTTTTAACTCAGTTGCAGTGTTTCATCCCAAAGGAGGCATTTTTCTCACTGTTGAAATCCAGCAGCAGCTCCACAGAATAAAGATGGGCAGTTTCCTTTCCTTGAAACATTTATAGATTTCAATCGTACAGAGGCTTTTGTGAGCTGGAGCCAATTCTATGTCAGGGAGTTTTCTGAGATTTTGTTTTGAGTACTTTTCCCACTGAAATTTCTGAGTGAACCATGTAGTATAATGTACTATTTTATATAGAACCACCTTCTGCTAATACAAAACAAAATACCCCCAGCAACATAAAACAATCTACTGATGTTGATTTACTCTAATGTATGATGACACTCTTTTCTCCTTCCAAGGCTGTAAATCATTAAGGGAGGATACTGAACATCTCTTTTTCCACAGAGCTCCTGGTAGATTTGTGCTGCCAGCTTTTTGGTTAACAGCATGACACATTTCACACTAGCCATCAAGAATCCTTTTTTTCTGCTAACATAATCTAGTTTAGGGAACTGCCTTTCACATTCTGTGTGATTTTGATGAGTTTCCATCAAGATGTCTGAAAACACCATAAGCTTGGTAATCTAATCAATTAAAGTGGTTTTACCCCTAGGAATTTACATTTGGAGTATGATAATTTACATTTGAATCCCCATCACTCATTACTATCATATTAATTCTGACTCATGGTCACCCTTCATGAGATTTGTGAGGCTCCATATATTTTCAAAAGGAGACTGTATTATCACTCTTCCCTGGTTGTTGTTATGACTGTGACTTGTATTGATGCTGTGAACAGTAACTCGAAACTTTGGCCTTTCATGAGCCAATCTCACCATTTCTGACACGCCTCACCCCATTACCATAGTCACTATGTAAGTTCATCTCATCCAGGGTCTTCCTGTCCTTTGCTCACCTTCTACCTTTTCAAGCATGATGTCCTTCTCCAAGAACTGGTCCTTCCTGTCCACATGCCCACAGTGAGAAAGAATTTCCAAATGCTTAGCTCCAAGGAGCAACATGGTTTCACCCCTCAGAACAGACCTGTTAGTTCTCTTGGCTGTCCTTGTATGTTTAATGCTCTTCTCCAGCACTACAGCTCAAAGGCATTGATTGTTTTCCTGTCATCCAAAGTCATTATCCAGCTCTTAGATGTATAGTAAGCAAGTGAGAACACTGTGACCTACATCAGGCACACTTTTAGTCTCTAGACTGACATCGTTGCTCTTTAGCAACCTCTGAAAAGGTGTCTGCAAGCATAGTTTCCCATTGCAGCCCTTTTTTTTAATATTCTGAATGCTGATACCAAGAATCTTGATAGTGGCCCGAAAGTCATGGATTTGAACCTCCAACACTTTTTATTAGTTTCCTGTAAAAGGAACATTGGTAACATGGAGAAAGCCAAGTTTGAATTCTACCTGCTTCATAAAGGGGACCTATTCTTTTCAGTTCTATCTGAAGTATCAATCCAAATAGCTACATGGTCAGTCGTGCTAATCCTCTGCTCCTGTTTCTTTTACTATGAATTATTTGGTCCAATGTTTGTTGCCCATTGACTCAGACTTTCCTCACAGTTATGGGTTTATTAGGGATGTAGGTTGAGGGTTTGGAGAGATAAAGAATATCACCTAGTGAAAGTTCAAGTTTAGTAAACTCCAAGCCCCAAGCCAAGCCAGACTAACAGCAGGATACAATTCTGCATTTAGTTCAGACAGCATCTCAGTCAACAAGTGAAAGTCTCTGGTTCAGCAGCACAAATAAACCTCTGGTTTCCTCAGTAGGTCAGAAAGCTTTGTCTCATAGCAGTCACAAGTCAGCTCTTCATGCAGTCATTCAGAAGAAAAACATTTAACTTTGGCTTCATTTGCAGGGTTCTGTCAGATTACATCTTGCCACAATCTCTTCACAGTCACTCCACAGGGATTTTGCAGAGTGGAAAGCACTCTCTCATATTGTTCCCACAGCTATTGATGATTTGTAAGACCATGTGTCTGCAGTTGAGGTAGCTGGAGACCATGCCCCCAGCAGCATCTAACACAATGGATAGAAAAGCTATTTTTCAAAGTTCTAACACCATGCAGCTGAACATACAAGCACTAAACCAACTGTGACTCCTTGGAGCTTTAATGATTCTGTGATCATTCTACTTTATATGTTTGATGTCTGATAAACATCCTAACTATTTTCGAGAATAATACGGGAATATGCCACCCCCAAAAAAATCCGTGTCAACACCTTTATTATTTGCATACAGAAGTGCACTGAAGAAATGATAGTTATTACATGTTAGTTTGTTAGAAGGAGGAAGTTTCAGTTACAAGTCTAAATTTTTTTATCATGTCTTTCCTTGACAAATATTTATGGGAAAAGTGTTGACATTATTAATGCTTAGTGGTAAAGTATTGTGTTAGCAACCCAAAGATACACTTTGAATCTACCAGTCTGTGAGAGAAGGAGACAATTCTCCTCCTGTGAGATTAACTGCCACTGAAAAACCACTGGAGGGTCAGTTATGGGTTGATTCTCACTCTATGGTACACAACAACAACAGTAACAAAGATTCTTTTTTGAGGGGGCTTTTTGTTGTTTCTGCTGTTTTTTAAACTCAAACCTCAAGACCTCAAATTAAGTACATTTAGACTTCTACTGAATAAAAAGTCATGCTAAATATTTTTTATAATGTATTGAAAGTTTATAAAATAGGAAAACTAATTTTGGTGATAGTTTCTACATTTGAAATATAAAGAGATTACTATTAATTTTAATAGCCTCTATAACCACACCCAGAACTCACATTCATTACTGTCCCAGTCAAAACTGCCTCAGAGCTGACTGTGGTGTTAGCATAAAGTTGGCTTTTTTAGACGTTGCATTCGCTCTTTCTGGTCTCTAGCTACTTTAACTGCAGACACATGGTCTGGCAAATCATTAATAGCTGTGGGACTAGGATAAGAGAGTGCTCCCCACACTGTGAAGCAAAACTTGAGACTAGAGCAAGACTCTGGTGGCGAGATCGTGGTGATGATGGTAGAGAGACTGTGGCATTGCTGTTGAGAGATTCAAGTTGTGTTCTGAGACTTCTTGCATTTATCCTGGACATAGTAAAAGGTTCTGCTATTCTTACTGGATAATTAAGGGAAGCTTACTTATAACTGGTCTCAGGTCAACCTTGCTGAATGAGCAAACCAGAGGCTTGTTGAACCTAAGCTGTTGAACTGAAACCAGGACCTTTACTAATAAAGGATTTGTGTTTTGCTGTTAATCTGACTTGTTGGAGTAAACCTGCATTTGTATTGGGTGATAATCTTTGACTCCCCACTCTTCAATTTACATCACTATTAAATCCCACACTTGGTACCACAGTCTGTGAGTCAACAATGAATACTGAACCTCTAACTACTGATGTGGCTCTAAATGTACCAGCTGGCTGATCTCCAGGCTCTTTATCTGCTTGTTGCAGTGGGGTTCTTACTCCTCTGGCCTTTTCAGACATTCGTGGCCCTGTGCCCCCATGTCCTGTTTTCTATTTTTTTGTTTATTTGTTTTTTGTGCTGACCAGCCTATGCATTTCAAGGCTATAAATAACATACCTAGATGTAGGTTAACCCCTAAGGAGCAATATTCTACAATAAAAAGACCAAACATCTTCTGTAAATCCATTAGGTTTCATACATGGCTGAGGCCTAATGTAGATAAAACCAAAAATAATCATACCTATTACCATCAAATTGATTCTAACTTAAAGCCACCCTGCATGATAAAAGAGAACTACACCTTGGAGTTCCCAAAACTGGATATCCTTATTTTTTTTTTTTAAATTTTTTTAAAGCTAGATATCTTTATTGAAGCACATTGCTTTTATCTTTCTTCCATAGACTGGTGGGTTCCAGCCACTGGCCTGTTAGTTTGCTTAATGCTCTAACTACAGACCATCAAACTCTTGAAATAGAACCATCTCTATTACAATTCTTACTAGGCCAAGGACTACTTTTTTCAGTATGCACTGAAGATAAACAATGAAGTATTATTGGTATTACTATTGACTATTTATTTAAGGAAACATTCAGGTAGAATTTACTTTGTTTTTGTGTAAGTACTGTGATTTGCCATCATTAGAGATGAGGAAACTTAAGTCAAGGAGAGATAAAATAATTTTTCGAATGTCTCACAGCTGAATTTAAATCCATCTGCTTGAAAAGTTACTTATATTAACCAATTAGCTAGACTTGCCTCAGTGTGGTGAATAATGGACAACATGAATGGAACAATTATTTTTCTTATGTCAATATCTGCTACTGACAAAATAGAACTTTTTTTATTCATTTATTGAGAATCTAATACATGTTTGTCTTTATACTTAAGAGAGTAAACATAATAATTTCTCTTTATAAAGTTTACATTCTAATAGGAATCCTATCAGAATATTAGTATTTTAAACGCCTCTACTTTTAAGCTTTTTAATGACTGAATCAGTGTCTGTTACTTTTATGTATGTGACTTCTAGCTTAGCTGATAGGAGATTTTAAACAGTATCTGAGTGAAAGAAAGAAAAAGTGAATAAATGAAAATATATACTGTAATATTTAAAAATTTGTTTAGAATTCTTTCTCAAGAGTAAAGTACATTTATGTAAAGATAATGAAATTCTGCAGAAATTTTGCAAAGTAAAATTGACACTAACATTTCTAGATATTTGTTATTAGGAAGTGGGAAAGAATAACAGAAAATATGATAAAACATACAGGCATTTAAAGTTGTTTGTTCTCTGGTGGGTTAATAAACAATTTTAGATTCATGTATAGATAAGTCATGCCCCTCCTTTCTAACTGGGTTTGATCACAACTAGAACAAAACCAAGCACTCTCCCATTGCCTCTAGCCTGCCTATAGGACAGATTAGAACTACCACACTCGGTTTCTAAGGTTTTAAATCTTCAGGAAAGTGTCTGGTACATCTTTTTCCAGCAGAGTGGCTGGTGAGTCCAAACTAATTACCTTTTAGTTTGTATCCAAGCTCTTAAAACACTGCATCACTAGGGATCCTTCATCACAACTGTAACTAACTGCTATCAAGTCAGTAAATTCAAATAATGACCCTGTAAGGACAAGATAGAATTGCTTTGTAGAGAATCCAAGGTTGTAAACCTTAACTATAGCAGCCTTCTTCTTGCATGGAGGTGTTGATAGGTTCGAACTGCTGCGCTTTTGGTTAGCAGACCAATACATTAACTACTATGCTGCCATAAGGATATTAATTAGAAAAAGATAAGTTTGCTAAACTTGTCTACTTGGTTAGAGGGGCACAGTGGCATATATCTTTTAAAATGGCACATACATTTGGAATTTAAAAGTTATTTGTTAAAATAATGATGATAGGCGAGCTCTGGTGGCCTAGTGGCAAGAAGATGTACTGCAATCCCAGAGGTGCACAGTTCAAATCCACTAGATGCTCTGCTAGAGAAGGAGGAACAATCTCCTCCTGTACAAGTCAGATCTGATTTGATGGTACACACACACACAAAATAAGAAAATAAAAAAATTTAAAAATTGATGATAAATATTTCTTTTACTAGTCTCAGTATATGATACTTAGAAATGTACCCCTTGACCTGTTGGGAATCCAAATAGAGGTGGTTCTCCTTCAAGAATTTGTAATAATCCCTTCACTTTAACACATGAATATGTTCAATATTGGCTAAAGAACACGTTGCTACCAAAACTGAAATAAGATCCTTGAAACAGAAAGGATGTTGCCATGGAAAAATGAAGTAACACTCAGTGCAGCTGTGATGCATTAATGAATAGGATATTTTTTTAAAAGATCATTTGTGTTTGGTGTGGCTCAGAGGGTCCCAACCAGATGGTTTCCATGAACATAATCTGACCCCCGGCTTGAGGACTTCTTACTGGCAGATTACTTCATTTTCTTTCCCTTGGATTGTCAGATCCTTACATTAATGCAAAATTTACTGCTGTAGATTTATATTCAGTTAAAAAATCACTTAACATTTTACATTAAAAGCACAATTTTAGACATACAGTTGATAGCTATAGTATGTATAATAGATGTAACAGTAATTTTGGGCAATTTGGATTATATATGTTTATTTAGATGTGTGCACATTCATGTATACATGTTTTGAATAAGATGTATGTACAATATCTTTTTAAAATAGGTTGTATTTGAAAAGTTTGTCTTTTAAAGTTGTTAAATATGTATCATGTTAGTATACTGATGACAGAATATATATTTCTTAGGTTATTTAAATTTGCTAAGGTAAATTTTTAATTAGAGGAATTATGAAATATAGTGTAAAATTGGAAATTTTGACATAATTTGTTGCTTAGAACAAATGTGTGTGGATACATGCATGTATTTAGAAGCATATTTACCTAATTACCTCATGTTATTAAAAGTATTTTACAGCATAACATCAGTACCTATGTTAAGTGATAATTGATGACTCATAATACTTTAATCATTGGCTGGTGATATAACCTGAACAATATTTGTCTTATATTTTTGTTTATAATGTAAAAAAAGAAAGCTAAATTCACATAGGTACAGATTATTGAAGTTGGTTGGGTTTTTTTTTTTTTAATTTAGAGAGTAAGAACAATAAAACATTAGTATATTCTAGGATCTGAGCAGATATTAACAAAACCTAGTAACCTGCTGAAAAAAGAAACCTGTTTTCTTTTAGTTTTTGGAGAACACATTTCTAACTCAGTCATGTGTCTTAGAAAGAATCGTTATATATCACTGTGCCCTTTTGATCAAATTTGTAAATCTTAATGTAAATAGGGCAGCATCTTATACTGGAATTTTTTTCCTCTACTTTTTTCTATCTCATTTATTCTATATTGTTTTAGGACATCCCTCCTTTTTCTCTAAAATTTATTCTCATCTAAATATTGTCATTCTGCTTTTTTCTAGCTTGAAGTTCAGTCTTGTTGCATTTTCATTCCAAATGACAGCCTGCCTTCTCCAAGTACAATTGTATCTGGTGACATTCCTGGCACAGTAAGAAGTTGGTACCATGGACAGATCAGCATGCCAGCAACTTTAGTCCTTTGTTTGCCTCAAATAAAGATTACAAGTGCTGGCCATAAGATTATGGAACCTTTACAGGATATCCCATTCATCATCCCACGACCTGTCCTTGAAGAGGGTAGGTTTTAAAAAAAAATCTTATGGTTCCTATAGGCTAATATTTTCAGTTTAATTTTTTAAAATATGCTATAAACTCTATAAATGTAAAGAAGTGATAAGTATAGAACAGGCTTCAGGTCTTTTGTTCACAGAGTTGCTATGAGTCGTATTCTACCTCATGACACTTAACCACTGCTAAATGAGTCTAATGTTGTTATATTTTGGAGGTATGTTCTTCTACATTGTACATTATTCTTTGTAAATTTGCTGTACTGAGGTAATCTGGTTGTGTTATGATGCTGAATCTTGTACCATTGGGGTGTCAAACGTCAATAATTGTTTCCCAATGTGGACAGTGTTTGGTGGAGCTCCTAGCTGTAAAACAAGTTTGGAAGCAGGAGTGGCACCCACTTCCTAAACCACATGCCTATGGAAATTCTATGTACTTGGAGAAATGACAATAGCTATTGAAAGGAATTAGAATCTTTTGTTCATGGAGTCGCTGTGAGTCATGCTCAACTCAATGACAACAAACAACAACCACCACCATGTTGTTGTATATATAAATGAGTCTTCTCAATGTAAGACAATAATTTCTAAAGTAAGGTAACTATATGGTGCCACTTATTTTGATCATATATGTATGTATGTTGTTCTGTACCGTCAAGTTGAAATTGACTCATAACTGACCCTCCAGCAAGTTTTCACATGGGAGAAGATTGCTCATCTTTTTCTTGTGGAGCAGCTGATAGATTCAAACTACATGCCTTTGGGGTAAAAATGTATATTGTCCAATCAATATGATACAGTTTAATCACTAAAATGCTAAATTTAAAGTTAACTTGTGAAGAAGTTGATTCTGAGATTTCCTTTAAACTGAACTAAGAATGATACATGGTCAGTCTTATTAATACATTATTTCCTCCCCTACACAATTTGTTCCAATATTTTTTGTTTTTCTGAACCAAGTATATAATTATATGATAATTGTAACCATGCTTCTTTCTTCAGTAAATACTTGATTTCTTTCTTTGCAATATTTTTAGGTGCAAATTTATACCATTTTGAACTTTGACATATTTATCGCAAAAGTATGTGAACCTGGAAAAGTTTTGAGTCAAAAAGTAACTAATGTGGATCTATATTTTAATAACAATCCTCAGTTTTTGACAGTGCTAAACAGGTCAACACCTTGTTCATATTATTAAGATGTAAGTGTATGAATCTAATATCATCCACATTACTACACATACTGTTACGGAAAAGCAGATACAGTCAGACTTTGATGCTGCTTTTAACTTTCTCTTACTTTTTACTGAAATAACCAGTGCAAGTTATTTTTTATTTGTTAGAAGTAAGTATGGTTTTTTTAGAAATCAATTGTCAGGCTTTGCAGTAATGTGTATCAAATAAGAAGCACTGGAAAACGGATTCGTCTCTAGGACGATAGCATGTTTCGAGTGGTATTGAAAGCCGCACTGATGGATATGTAATAATAAACATATCTGTTATTAATATGCTAAAAAAATCAATTGTCAGTGTTTAAAATCTCAGAGTCCTTAGGTTTAGAATGAATGTTTTATAATTTTTCTTATATGATCTTTGCGTTGTGCAAGAAACTTTTATCTAGCATATTAGACATAGCCTTTTCTTATATTCACTTTTGGTTACAGAAAATTCTTTATCATAAACAATTAATGTGTATTACAGAAAAATATCCTAGCCTCAAGGCAATGTAAGTTGGGGAAAATGAGCTACCTTCTTTTATTTTTTTTTAATGTTTTACTATGGAATAATTTTTGTAAGCTTAAAATGTTTATCTGTGATTTTGTTTTGTTTTTAAACTCATAACAAATCTTTAAATCAACTTTTTAAAAATAAATTTTTATTTTATACTGTTTTGCATACAAAGTTTGTATACATTGTTTTTCACACCAGATCTTTCCCATTTCCTTTATCCATCTTTGCCCATAGCCCTATGATTATCCACTCCGCCCATCCTCACCCTTATGCCCCTACTATTCCTCTGCCCGGTGGATCCTCATGCCCATTTTACTAGTTTTCTGTTTCTATGATACTGATCTTTATAGTATTTGTCCTTATGGGACTGAGTTAGTTCACTTAGAATAATGCTCTGCAGTCCCCTCTCCCCTAAAGTTATGTAGTAATTTTCAAAATCATTGTTCCTGCATGCTGCGTAGTATTCCATCATGTGCATGCACCACATTTTCTCAATCGGTTTGATTTGTAGTTGGACATTTGGGCTGTATCCATGTTCTTGTGATGGTGAATAACACTGCTATGAACATTGGTGTACAAATCTCCATTTGTGTCTCATTTCTAATTTTCTCAGGATATATTCCAAACAGTGGAATTGCTGGGTCATATGCAATCGACCAACTTTTTTGAGTTATAATTTGTATATAATAAAATTCTTTTTTTAAGGTATATAGGTCAGTGATTTGTACAAGTGCATCTGTCACCACTGTTGCAACTTTAGCAAGGCAATATCACTTGAACTTTTTCCCATTTACCTTTTTCTCATTAGCCCCTGGCAACCACTAATCTGCTTTCTTCTATGATGTTGCCTATCCTAGATATTTATATACATGTAATCACATGATATGGAGGCTTTTGTTACTGGCTTCCTTCACTTGGCATTATGTTTTCATAACAATGTCATGTTGTAGAATGTATGAATACTTCATTCCTCTTCTTTTTTAGCTGAATGATTTTTGTTGTTGTTATGTGCCATCGAGTCACTTATGACTCCTAGCAGTCCTGTGTACAATAGCTCTGAACATTTTCATATCCTGAGCCAGGATTTTTAAAAATTTCTTTGGATATTATGAATAATGCTGGTATAACTATTCTGTACAAATTTTGGGGTAAACATGTATTTTCACATCTCTTGGGTGCATACTTTTATATAAATAACTTACATGTTACATATTTAACAAACCAAGTAACCTCCTTTTCTATTAGTTTCCTTTATGCACTATGTACATTGTACCTTTAGTGGGAAAAATACAGTGTATACTTTGGAGTGGGACTGTTGGTTTATGTTGTTACTCTTTGCTTAAGCTTCTGAGGTCCTGTCAGACTGTTTTGTAAATTGCTGTCTTATTTACAGCAGTATTTGAAGGTTCCAGTTTCATCACCTTCTCCATTACTGCATGCTGCTGCTTTTGTCTTTTGATCATTGCCATTTGGTGGGTGTAAAGTGTTGTCTAACTAGAGTTTCAGTCTGCATTTCTCTAATGACTGTGAGACTAGAAACTCATGGTGTACTCCATAACATGACTCACTACTAATCTAAAGGCTGTGTGTTTGAATCAACCAGCTGATATGCAGGATAGAAATGTACAAATCATTTTAGAAGTAGTATCAAATATATAGTTATTATTCTGGAATATATGAAATTTTTATTTGAGCTGAGAGCTAGATAGTAGATAAAAATGACAGAAGAAGAATTGATGGCTTGAAACTGTAGTATTAGGGAAGAGTACTGAATATATTGTGGATTGCCAAAAGGACAAACAGCTATGTCATGGAGAAAGTGGACCAGAGAGCTCCTTGCAGGAAAAGTGAAAAAGCTTATCTCACATGCTTCGGGCATGTTACTAGGAGATGCTATTCCTTGGAGAGGGACATTGTGATTACCAGGGTCGAGGGATGGTGAAATAGAGGAATACCTTCAACTGGGTGGGTTGATAAAGTGCCTGTAGCAGTGTGTGAGATGCTGTGACGATGGCACAGGATAGAATTTGGATCTGTTGTTCATAGGGTTGCTATGAATCATACTTGACAGCATGTAACAACAACTGCTTGTGAAACACAGAGAAATAAAAATGTTAATAATTTAAAGTGTAAATGAACTAAATCCTAAGAAATTCTCGTCAGCAATTTCATTTCAGGTGGTTATGAACTGGAGATACCCCTAACCTGACAAAAGAAAATATAGCAGTTTTGCGCTTCTGGTGGCCTGGTATATAGAGTTACACTGTCAACCGCAAGGTGGTGCCTGACTGAGTGTTTGAATCCATCAGTGGCTCCTTTGGAGAAAGATGGACAATCTCTTCTCCAGATAGAGGCTGTTTTTATTGTTATATTCTGTTCAGCTGACTACGACTCATAGCAAACATATAAACAACATCTGCTGTGCTTGAACCTATTGTTACAGCCAAAGCATCACTCCTTCTTGAGGGTCTTCTTCTCTTTCTGTGACTCTCCACTTTCCCTGCAAGGACCAATCCCTTTTGAGAATAAGCCCGAGGAATGTGAGACAGAATTTCACCATCCTCGCTTCTAAGGTCCACCCTGGTTGCACTTCCTCCAAGATAGACTTGGTTTTGGCAAGCAATGGATATTCAGTACTGTTCTCCAGTAGCACAGCTCAAAGTCAACAAATCTTCTTCTGTCATTCTTCACTGTACAACTTTCCCATGCATACAAAGGGATTGAGAAGACCATATCTTAGGTCACACACACCTTACTCTTTAAACTGACATTGTGCTTTAATACTTTGAAGAGGTGCTTGTATGCAGGTTTTCCCAGTGCATCACATGTCTTGATTTATTGACTGCTATCCCTGTGAGAGCCACAGCCTCCAAAAACCTACTGAAGATTTGGCAGTGAGTCACTTCTGACTCACCGTCAATGACTGACAGACTCTGTCAGTGGTGTCATTACCACCTCTAGGTCACTAGAAACAAAATTCATTGTTGGAAGTTTTTATGCAATTCAGGTAATGAAATTTCAGATTACAACTTCTTATGAGAGCTTATTCAAGATTCTGTTTTCTTGAAGAGTTTTTGAGAGTGCCTTATTGAAAGAAGGGCAGTCAATTTATTTGTAGTTTATCATAATGTTAAGATTATCATCATAGAATTACAAGCTTACATCCAGTTAGTCTCTGCATTTTGCTCTGGCCCTGTGTTTTGTTGTCATTCAGCCTTAGGGAACAAAGATAGTTTTACCACCTGAAATGCTGCAAGATGTTTGTTCTGTATCCTCTGAATTCCTGAGCTCCTCAGATCTTGGATAATACTTATTGTGGAGATGCTTCGAGGCCACAGCAGGTCAATGGGAGAAGGATGAACAATCTCCTCCCATGTAATTAACTGCCTCTGAAAATCTGCTGACGGGCCAGCTATGATTTGTTATTATTGTTATATGCTGTTGAGTCGCCTGTGACTCATAGCAACCCTATGTAAAATGGCTCTGAAGCCTGCCCTGTCCTGAACCATTCTTGACTCCCACACACTTACCCTGTTACCCCATCAGTCCATCTCATTCAGAGTCTTCCTCTCCTGTGCTGTTCCTCTACTCTTCCCAGCTTGATGTCCTTCTCCAAGGACCTGTTCCTCCTGGCCATGTGCTTAGAATATGTGAGGCAGAGCTTCAAAATCAGAGCCTCCAAAGAGAAACTTGATTTCACTTTCTCCAAGACAGATTTGTTTTCTTTGTGGTCCATGGTATGTTCTCCAGCACCACAACATATATGTGTGTGTGTATATGTATATGTGTCTGTGTACATGTATATATGTCTGTGTATATATATATATGTATATGTGTGTGTATATATATATATGTATATATATACACACATACACTGCATATGTTTATATAAAAATGCTTTGGTCATTATATATGTTATAAATATATTTATAAATATACTTTACATTTTCTTCATTGTTACTTGTTTTTCTCATGAAAGTAAATCATCTATGTTAATGAAGACATTTATGCATGTGATGGTTTTAAAGATGTGACAATAGCATGTCCCTTTCCCCCAAAAGACTTAAAGAAAAGACTGTTATTTCTTCACCTTTACTACTTAATAATCTTTTAAAATCTATAATTTTCTTAAAAAAACTCTAGCAAACTTCTGCTGCTTTTGTATAAATTGTTTTCTTCTCAGTTTGCTTTTCAAATACATTCTGAGTGACTTTAAGAACTACAGAAGACTCCATCTTTAAGGCATCAGATGTTATTATATTCTCTGCTTTTTTTCTAGAACCGAGTTAGACAGCAACTTAGTTTATTTTGAACTTTTAAAAAAAGAAATCACGTACCAGATGTAGAGGGCTAGAACCAAATAGAAACGTCCAAAGTCTATTTTTCATACTCCCTAAGAGAATATACAGTGACTATATAATCAACATTGAAATAAAAAGTCGAAACAATTTTTTAACCATATGGTAACTCTCATTGACCAAATCTACTCAGAAGAAAGAGCATTTTAAAGAGATTTGGATCCTGTTTAAATATTGAAAAACTGTGGAAGTTGACTTCTTTTGAAGGGCTAGGAATGTATTCCTATTTCCCTTAATTTTAAAAGGTGTTTTTAAAAATATTTGTATATAACCCTTTAATGTATACTTGTAAAGAGTTATTTCCTCTTTACTGTTACACCTGTGTTTAAATAAAGAATCTGGGGATCTATTAATTCATTTACCACTATTCAACCATTCTTCCAAGTTTCAATGCCACACCTACATTTATTCTCCTTTTCAAATATGTTTAAGTATTTGAACCTGTATAGGGTCTGATAACATGAATTTGAATATATTTTTAGAGTTTTCTCTCTCTCCTGTATGCATTTTCCACTTTAAACACTTTAGTGGTATCTCTTACAGCATAAAAAATAGTGAAAAAGTCCCTTAGCTCACTAATAGAATGCTCACAATCTGCGAGGCTTCAATTCAGTTAATGACCAGTGCCATCTCAAGAGCAGCTTACTCATCTGTCCAGAGAGACTGACACATCATCATGCTCAACAGACTTCACCAGAATTTACAGATGAAGACAGACTAGAGTAGTAGGCCAGTCATAAAAAATGTGAATCACATTGTGACCTGAACCTGTTGTGTAAGGGTTCCTCACCAGGCAGGGGACCACTTGCTGACATTTAAGGACAAAAAGAAGTAGTGGAATAATCTGTGACTTGAAAGATCAGGGAAGTAGAAGAAAAACTATGTGGCAATATTTTAATGGAAGAAAATAATAATGTTTTTTTATTTATTTTCTAATTATATGCTTGATTATATTGATTGATTTTCTACTGTTGAAACATCCTTACTTACTGATAATTCTAATCCCACTTTGTCATGT
This sequence comes from Elephantulus edwardii, assembly GCF_000299155.1. Classification (NCBI taxonomy): domain Eukaryota; kingdom Metazoa; phylum Chordata; class Mammalia; order Macroscelidea; family Macroscelididae; genus Elephantulus; species Elephantulus edwardii. Next base: position 2,431,763 of record NW_006400020.1, on the reverse strand, counting down.
TAGAGTTTATTTGATTTGCTATTGAATTCAAGTCTATTTAGTTGAAAATTGTTATGTCTATATTCATAGAGGTTATAGATATCTCTCTCTCCTCTCTTGTCCTCTCTCTCCCCTCTCCCTCTCTCTTCCCCTTCCCTCCCTCCTCCCCTCCCCTCTCCTCCCCTTCCCTTCTCTCTAGTCTTAACTGTCTTTGTTATCAGGATTATGCAGGATTTATAGATTCAATTCCTTTCTTTCTGTGCCCAAATATTATTGATATGAGCTTCCTTCAGTATTTGTTGGACTTCACCTGTGAAACAGTCCAGGCTAAGGCTTTATTTTTCTGTCAGTAAGTTTTGTGGTGTTTTTAGGGAGTTTTTTTTGGAGGGGCATTTATAAAACTTACTAAACCTTTTTAAAATAACTACTGTTTATTACCTCTCCAGTCTCTTCTTTTGGATTTGTTCCAGTTTTCCATCATAGTTTGCGTTCATATTTACCGGTAACATGTTGATAAACATTAGTCCATTTCATTTTTGTTTTCATAGTTTTTAATAATAACAGCTGGAATCTTTGTTGGAATACAGCTTTTCATAGTATTCATTTGGTTCTTTTTTTGTCACCCATCTAATTTCTTAACTGAGTTAATTGCTGCTTTTGTCATTTTAGTTTAACCAGTGACTTCCTGATTTTATTCAACCTTTCAAAAAACCAGCTTTTACTCTTAATAATTTGTCTCTTTTTTAAATTTTTTTGTTACCTGTTTGTAAACATAGAATCCTGTGCTTGCTGTTATTCTTTTGTTGTAAACAAAAAAAATTAACTTAAAACAATTTACATAAAATTAAAATTTATTGGAAGACAGCTGGTGATAAAATGAAGTGAAGGATTGAGAAACAATTTTGAATGAATATCATATTCTTTTACACTGTGGATAAAGTTTGCACTCTTGACAGCTTCGCAGGAGATGAATACAGCTATTTGCTTTTGTAGCAATTTATTGTTGTAGCTATAACAATTAATAAAATCGTAAGGAGCAGATTTACTTTGTCATATGGAGTCACTGTGGGAATTGATTTGATTGTACCCAAAGCAGCCAAAGCAGTAGTTCTTTTGTTTAGAACATAATGACTCCTTCTTAGTATGTGACAATAATTTTTATTTAAAAATCTTTTTTATTAAAAATATATTTATTTGGTTCTGGTAGTTATGAAGAGCATGTATTTAAGTAAAATTTTTAAAATTTATCTTTCTTCTAATTCTTTTAATTCCTGAGAAAGTTAAGTTTCCTTTTTGGGACATTATTTGTTTATTGTCCTGCAGCTCTAAGTTTACATAAAAATTCTAATTAATTGAAAGCAATTACTAAATTTTTTTATACACTGAGCCACAAGAGATGAGTTTCCTAGACAGCCAGGATTTTCATACTTCCAGTCTTTTATGTTTATAAAAATATTTTGGCACATTATATTTATTTCTCTGCCCTAAGCAGGAAATCTGGTACAAAATTTAATCTTTAAAAAATACTATCTGGGATTATCATTGTGACTACACCTAAAATAAAATAAATAAAATGGAAAGTTTTTACTACTATCACAGAGCTTTCTCAATATCATCAGATATTGAGAAGTATAAACTTAATGCTAATAAGCCTGGAACATAATACGCATATTCATAGATGAGAAAGTTATTTCACAATCAAATTTAGATAGCCAGTATTTTTATATTTTTAAAAAATTTCCTAAAATTTCATTGTAGACTCTTCTTCCCTCATCTGAAATCCTGCTCAAATTTGCCCTAGCCCCTTTTCTTGTTTTTCACATCTCTCTTCTCCCATATCTCTGTCTCAGACTTGCTTTGTCATTTATTGTAAGTGTATTCATTATAATGATCAATATAAGAGAACACAGGATCTATCTTTCTTACAGAGTGGAAGAGTTAATAAGAATGGTTTTCAATCCATTCACCTACCTACATTACTACAGATTATTTGTAAGATAATGGATAGTATAACTGGTCATTTTGCCGCTGAGACTGTATCTCCCCTTTACTCAACCCACCTTGCTCACATGGACTTAATCAGAGTGGTTTCCCTTTCTTGGCTGAGACATGTTGATACTTTTAAGGGTTTTGCCAAGTACTCTGCTGTTTTTCTCTATACTTACACTGTCATACTCCACCTCTCCTTACTACTTTTGTGACTATATTACCAAGAGCTGATAGCTGTTTTCTGTGTGTTTTTACATGGTGCTGTCTCGGTATTTAGTATATTCAGTAGAACCTGTGAACACTGGGACCAATGTGAAGTAGAAACTTATCTGAGAAGGAAAACACAAATATTTTCTACTAATAAGAAGTGATAGGAAAAAAATGGTAACACTGTACTCTGTAAAAGGCAGAAGACTTGCTAGATCATTGCTATCAATTTTGGCTTTCACTTGGCTTTTCTTTCTTTCATCTGTCTCCCTCTTCAGTATTATCAGAACATGGGTTGTGTTTCCATGCCTATTACCACTTAATGTCTCTGTTACCTACTCAGTCTAGCCTTATCCTTTATTCTGTTACTACTAACTTTATTCTTTCTTTACCAAATTACTTCTTTTTTGCCCTCTAACGTCTATCATTATGTATTTATTAAGAATTTGTAGTGTCAAGTGATATACTAATTCCTAGAGACAATTAAGTGAGTACTCGTTAATTGGAGCTCTAGTGGTCTAGTGGCAAGAAGCTGCACTGCAATTCCAAAGGTTCCTGATTCAAGGCTAGCAGCTGCTCTGCTCTCCTCCTGTGCGATTAACTGCCTCTGAAAATCTGCCCGAGAGGGTTAGCCGTGGGTCCAGAGGGTTAGCCCTGGGTCGGTTCCAACTCTGAGGTACACCACCACCACCACCACGACCACAACAACTACTACAACAACTCATTAATTAATTTAATGTGTGTCCTCTGTTATGCCAGATTAATAAACAAAACGGCAAATTGTTTGCCTGTTGTCATGGAGGGCCTGTTGATATTGACTCTTAAATCTCATCATCTAACCACAATTTTTTTTCTTTTTGCTCAAGATCTTTTATTTTATGAAATCTGTTTATTCACATTATGATTTCTTCTCTTTTAGTGCTTTTTGTGAATTTCTTAGACCTTTTACTCATTACTGACTCTTTCTGTTTGGATATAAAGTATATTTAAATATTGCCAAGTACCATAAAGTGTGCCTGTTGGTGAATACTATCCACATACATACCATATATTGTTGTTGTTGTTGTTACTATGTGCCATCGAGTCGCTTGCGACTCATAGCGACCCTGTGTACAACAGCCCTAAATTCTGCTCTGTCCTGTGCCACTCGCACTGTCTCCGACACTCCCATCCCGATTATCCCAGTCACTGAATCAATCCACCTCATAGAGGGCCTTCCCCTCCTGCGCCGTCCCTCCACCCTCCCAAGCATGATGTCCTCCTCCAAGGACCGGTCTCTCCTCACAACATTGTCCAAAGTATGTTAGACGGAGCCTCAGAATCCTTGCTTCCAAGGAGCCACCCGGTTTAACCCTTTCCAGGACGAATCTGTTTGTTTTCCTAGCAGTCCATGGTATTCTCAGTACTCTTCTCCAGCACCACAGCTCAAAGGCATCAATTCTCCTTCTATTCTCCTTGGTCATTGTCCAACTATCTGATGCATAACAAGTGATTGTGAAGACCATGGCCTGTATCAAACACACCTTAGTCTCCAGAGAGACACCATTGATCTTAAGTACCCTGGAGAGGTCCCTAACAGCAGACTTTCCCATGGCAATGCACCTTTTAATTTCCTGACTACTGGTGCCAAGAGTGTTGACCATGGAGCCAAGCAAACTAAAGCTGTGTACAATCTTAATCTCTTCACCATCCATCCTGATGCTGCCAATTGGTTCAGTGGTGAGAATCTTTGTCTTCTTGACATTGATCTTCAGTCTATATTGGAGACTGCAGTCCTTGACCCTCTGTAGCAGGTGCTTCAGGTCCTCTTCCGTTTCAGCAAGCAGGGTTGTGTCATCTGCATAATGCAGATTGTTCATAGGTTAGTGGTTAATAATCTTGAAATCTTGTTGATCTCAGACACTTTTATACACCAGAATATCTATTCAGCAATTTGGTCATTAATGATTTCTCCCCTCATCCTTGGCTTCATTTTTTCTCCTCTCTACAATCTCTTGTTTGAGAAAGTATTTTAAAGTGCTTTCCTTTTTTCTTGTTGTTAAAAAGCAATTTCAAATTCCTCTCCTTTTTCCTATATTTGATATGCATTGAATCTGTTTTATGACTTCCCATCAGTCCTCTGCTACATTTTAACATCACCAAAAAGACCTTATTTTAATTGACCCTATCCAACTTCCCAGCCTTCATTGCTTGTCACTCTCTTCATTATCCGTTATTCAACTCACCCCTCGTATTCTCTGCGTCCTTTGAACCAGTACAGCTATTTATCATGGAACATTGGCATGTGCTCCAAATAAGGCTTCCTTCTGATTTCCCATTGTTCAGGCTCTAGGGTATTTCTGTCAGGACTACTATTCGTTGCATTCCATTCATCATGTTTCTAACCCATATCTTAATTTTTAGGTGGTTCTGGTGCCGTATTCCATAGTCACTTGTGCTACTAACCCAAAGACCATTCAGCTCCAGTGGTTTAAACCCACCAGCTACTCCATAAGTAGTGTCCTCCAATTATGATTGGTAGCTTCACAGTCTCAATGGAGGGTCCCTATAAGCTCCAACATGATGGGTTGACATAGTGACTGCAGCAGTAAGCTCAAGTGTGTTGGAGAGGATGAGGATGTCACAGAAGAGCACAGGGTTCAGGTGTGTGGTCTATACTTGACTTAATGGCACCTAACAACAACAAGAAGATGAGTCAAAACTGACTTGAGGACAGTGCGTGTTCTGTTTTGATTTTCTATTTTTAATGCCATTTGTTTAGCACCTGATTATCCTTCTAGGATGAAGTAGCTGGAGCCATAACTCAGTTCTTTATTTTGTTGTTATCACTCAGCACATTTCATGTCAGAGAATAGGAAGCTACTACATATTTGTTAAATAACTGACATTAACTTCTAACTCATTTTAGAAATAATTATTTATTACAGTAATGAGGAAGAAATTTTAAAATAAAAAAGTAAGCTTAAAAGCTTTCTTCATATTATTAATTGTGGGTGATGAAAAAAGCTCTCATTATTATAAAATGAAAAAATAGAACATTATATAAATGATCAATATAACCAACAAGATTTCTAGTTACTGATTTGAAGTTTCTACTATAGTAAACTTGGACTTCTGAAGTTCAAAATGAAGTCTTCTTTGTTGAAATGTGTCATCTGATTTCAATTGCCAGAAAAGGGAGAGATGATCTCTAATGTAGCCAGATTCAATGTGTGTAGGGTGTTTGGATCAGAATCAACATCTTGAGTTTCATTAAGGAGCACTTGAAGCAAGGCTTGCAGATGTAATTTGCTACATCCATCTAACACCTCCAAGCAGATGGGTTTCTATGCTATGCCTAACAGAGGTTTGTTTTTTCTTCTTTGAAAGAGTTGCCTATGACTTTAATAAAATATTTTGACAGAAATGGAATATTGAGAACATTTATAAATTAAAACTGCTGTTGTTGGATTTGGGGTGTTTAAATAGAAACTGATATTAAAAATAGTTCATCGATGAAAAAATATGAGAGCTATTTATTTTTCCTTTTACTCTTATTCTTATGTATTGTTCCGCTTTAGATTATTGTTTATCATAGTTTGATGACCACAGTATAGCTAGAAAAATAGTGAAATTCTGTTGAAGTTATTTTGTTTCCACTTTAGCTGAGTCTGACACTAATCCAGGTGTGTTAACCTAAGAGAGAAGGAAACTCAGAAAAGAATGCCAATTCGATACTGTTTTTAAAAACTATCCTATATTTTTTGCAAATAAAGTCAAGCTGTTAAGTTCTCTAATGGTAGTTTTTATAATTGCTTTAGTTATTACTGTGTACTCATCAGCTTGCATCCAGTCTATTCCATTGTTTGACTAACCATTGACATTGAATTGCTTCACAAAGGACTGAGTAGAATTGCCTCAAAGATTTCCATAACTAAAACTTTATGGTAACATACTGCCACATCTTTGCTTGCAGAGTGGCTAGTCATTATGAACTATGACCTTTCAAAGAGCAATCAAGCACTTAATTATTGTGCCAATAGGACTCCTACACATTGCCTGAAATCCTTGAAAATGTACCTTTTTTTATGGTGCAGTTTGAATGGAAGTTTACAAAGCATATTGGTATTTTATTCAATGATTCATAATCGATTTTACTTCATAAATTGTGAAAGATTCTGTTTCATTCTTGGAGAAGTCTTTTGATACATGTAGCAATGTAATTTTTAGAATATTTCAATTTTCTGCATCATTCTCTGTTGAATGTAAATTTTTTGGATATATTTTATAGTCTTTATGCAATAGATTGCCTTAGTTTGCACTGATTTTGTTTTATAGTTGTAGGTTTTATGCCTAGATCCCCGATCCAGTTTGATCCATAAAAATGGTCCTCAGTCTCTTTGTATTTAATGGGAATTGTAGGTCTTGTTTCTGTTTTCTGCAAATACATGCACAGTTTTGCCATAAGGGCCCAGGAATAGATGGTATACCAGTTGATATATTTCCGCTAACAGATGCTGCCCTAGGTGTGTTCACCAAGTTATGTCGAGAAATCTGGAGGACAACCACTTGGCTAACTGACTGGAAGAAATCTCTATTTGTTCTCATTCTAAAGTAAGGAGATCTAACAGTGTGGACATTACCAAACAATATCATTGATACCGTATGCAAACAAGATTCTACTGAAGATTATCCAAAAATGACTAGAACAGCACATCAAGAGAGAACTGCCAGAAGTGCAGGCTGGGTTTATTAGGGGTCTTGATACTAGGGATATTGTAGCTAATGTTAGATGGATATTGGATGAAAACAAGGAGTACCAGAGGAATGTCTATTATCTGTGTTTTATTGATTATGCAAAGGCGTTTGACTGTGTGGATCATGACAAACTGTGGCTGACTCTGAGAAGAATGGGAATCCCAGAACGCTTGATGTGCTGATGTGAAACTTATACTTGGACCAGGAGACAGTCATCAGAACAATGCAAGGAAACACTCATGGTTCAGAATTGAGAAGGGTGTACGCCAGGGATGTGTCCTATCTCCATACCTTTTCAACCTATATGCAGAACAGATTATCCAGGAAACTGGGCTGTTTGAGGAGAAGTGTGGTGTCAGGATTGGTGGAAGATCCATCAACAATCTGTGTTATGCAGATGACACAACCCTACGTGCTGAAACTGTAGAGGACCTGAAGCACTTGCTGCAGAAGGGCAAGGACTGCAGCTTCAGTATGGATTGAGGCTCAGTATTAAGAAGACAGAGATTCTCACCACTGGGCCAATTGGCAACATCAGGATGGATGGTAAAGAGATTGAGATTGTTAACATGTTGCTGCACACTTTTAAATTGATGACCGTGCTTAGAAACTTTTTTTTAATGTATTGCTGTCATTTGCGACAGTGTGTTAATAGCTTTAGTTTGCTTGGCTCCACAGTCAACACTCTTGGCACCAGCAGCCAGGAAATTAAGAAACACTTTGCAATGGGAAGGTCTGTTGTTAGGGATCTCACCAAAGTACTGAAGAGCAGTTGTGTCATTCTAGAGACTAAGGTGCACATGATATAGGCCATGGTCTTTGCAATCATTTGCAATGTTTCAGAGAGCTCGACAGACTAGGGAAGATAGAAGAGAATTGATGCCTTTAAGCTGTGGTGTTGTAGAAGAGTATTGAATATATTATGAACTGCTAAGAAAACTAACCACTGGGCCAATTGGCAGCATCAGCATGGATGGTGAGGAGATTGAGATAGTTAACAGTTTTAATTTACTTGGCTCCACAATCAACACTCTTGGTAACAGCAGCCAGGAAATCCAGAGACAAATTGCATTGGGAATGTCGGCTGTGAGGGAACTCTCAAGAGTACTGAAGAGTAACGATGTCAGGCTGGAGACTAAGGTGCGCCTGATCCAGGCTATAGTCTTTGCAATTATGTGCTATGCATCAGAGAGTTGGACAGTGAATAGGGCTGATAAAAAGAGGATTGGTGCCTTTGAGCTGTGGTGCTGGAAAAGAGTGTTGAATATACCATGGACTGCTAGGAGAACAAACAGGTTTGTCCTGGAGAGGGTGAAGCCAGAGTGTTCCCTGGAGTCAAGGATTCTGAAGCTTCGTCTGACATATTTTGGGCATGTTGTAAGGAGGGACTGTTCCTTGGAAAGGGACATCATGTTTGGCAGAGTGGAGGAGAAGCGAAGGAGAGGAAGACCTTTGGTGAGATGGATCGATTCTGTGACTGGAGCGGTGGGAATAAGTGCATTTGAGATGGCTAGGTTGGCACAGGATAGAACAGCATTTAGAGCTCTTGTACATAGGGTCGCTATGAGTTGCAAGTGACTCGATGGCACATAACAACAACAACAAGAAAACTAACAGGTTCAACCTAGAGAAGGTTAAACCACACTGCTCTTTGGAGGCAAGCATTCTGAAGGTTCGTATGACATACTTTGGATATGTTGCAAGGAGAGACCAGTCCTTGGAGAAAGACATCCTTCATGGCAGGGTGAAGGGACAGTGCAGGAGAGGAAGTACCCTCTATTAGGTGAATTGATTCAGTAACTGGGGTAATTGGGGTGGGTGTGTCTGAGACAGGTTGGCACAGGATAGAGCAGGGTTTAGGGCTATTTTACGTAGGGTCACTGTGAGTCGCAGGCAACGCAATGGCACATAAGAAACAACAACAACAGTTTGTTAAAGAGGTGGTCTTTTCCACCATTTAAAACATTTCATCTTTTTGTCAAAGGTCAGCTATCCATATCAGGTATCTTTGTTCCTTACATATCCGACTCACTCTTTCGCCTAGACTATAACTTTATGGTACTGATATTACTGAAAAACCGTCTTTTGAGGCCCTATGTTGTAGAAAATCATGATGATCAGAACTCGGATTTTCCTTCACCCTGACCTTTTCTTCTAAGAACTTTCCCCCGAATAGAACTTATTACTTAAAACTCCTTCAGTTAAAACTTGGGTCCGTTTCTTGTACTAGTTATTTCAGCAGTGAATATTTTTGTTTCTATATTTAAAAAATATCTTTTGCAAACTTGCAGTTACTGATCTTTTGCTTTAATTATTATGATTACTTTATACATGCAGTTCATTCCACTTTTCCTAGTACAAAATAGTCCTTTGTTCCAAATACAGAATTTTGGTTTCAAAGCAGATAAAATTATCAGTGCATCATCTTTATTTTGATTTCTTCTTGCCTTTTCAGCTATTCCCCTCTGTCAGGAAAATTTGTTTAAGCTTTATCTTCTTTTTGGTTCCTTAGTATCTTGAAAACACCCATTACTTAAATTAATAGCACTTAGAATGAATGAACTCTTTATCTTAATTGTCTTTAAATCCATTTAAGTGCTAAATGGTTGAAAGAAACAGTATCAGTAATTTTAGTTCATTCTTATTTGTACAATTCCATATATTTTTTTCTGTAAAGCATTACTCTCATATTAAGTAACAAAATTCTATTTGCTGCAATAATTTCTATTTAATGTAAATGTCTGCCTGAATCATAGGTCAGCTCTCCATATCAGCTATCTTTGTTCTTATACTATTTTATTGAGACTATCACTTTAAAGAATACTGACAATTATTTTGCCAAGGCTATACAAATGGATTTTTTAAAAAACTTCTTTGTGTGTATTTGTATGTCGTTAATTATTCTTGGGAAGTTAATGATTAATTGTATTTTTCTTTTCCTAATGGGTATTTGGAAAATTCCTCATTAATTTTCAGTCCACTCTTGTGTAATTTACTGTCTCTGAATATCCAGTGGAGGGTCGGCTGTGGGCTGATTTTGACTAGAAAGCTCACAACAACACTAGGTAACTCTGGGAGTTTAAGACTTAGAGTATGGTATATCCAATTTCAGGTCATTGGTCTGTTGCCAGAGAACAAGCTGGATCATACAAATCTAAAATAGTAGTAAAGTAGTAAAGTCTGTTGCAAATTTAAATGCAAAATTTTCCTCTGATATGACCACCAGTTACCACTTTTGGATTCAGTAATGTTTCAGTGTGTATGTGTAGTAGGTGGTTACATTTTCCATACATGCAACCTAAAATACTTCCAGTGTATTTTAAGATGAATTTGGCAGATCCTTTTATTTGTAAATAGCGTGAAACTTTGTGTAGGTTTTAAAATAATTTTAGAATTAGTTACAGATGATTTCAAATTTTTCATTCTTTCTTGAGGGTAAAATATTTTCAGTTTCAAAACAGGCAATGTACCACAGTGCTGACCACATATTATTATGCACTTACATTGTTTCCAGTCAAGCCACTAGACTGATTCTCTTACTCAAGTGTCAGTTTCTTGCTTTTTATAATACAGTATTAAATATTAGACAATGGACAACTTACTCTCAGGTAACAATTAACTATTTTTTTGTGTGTGTGTCCTTTCCAAATCCCTTCCACTCAATCATCAGGTGATTCTTTTCCTTGGACCATAAACTTGCATCATTTCAGCATTTATACCCTTCTTGGAAAACAAGTAACCCTCTGCCTAGTGGAACCTATGGGTTGTACCTCTACTCTAGCTGTAACATCTCAGAAACTGCTTGCTACAGGACCTGACATGAGACATTCATTCGTCGTTTGTCTGCATGTTGACCTAGAGTCACTGGAGATAAAGTGTTCAAACCCTCAGGTTGGTATATATGATTTATAAAAGTAAACTTAAAATAGTACAATTAAAGAATAGTTGTTTTCCATTTGTTTAATGTTTCCTATTCTATGAATTGTCCTGAGTTTTTAGACTGGTCATCTAGATCAGGGTGGAATGGAATTAAGGATTTCTATGAAGCTATCTCAGGTTTTAGAACTTAAAACTCGTCTCAAAATATTATAGTGGCAGAATAAAAACATCTTTTGGCTGAAGGAATGAAATCAAGTATACATGTAGTTTTTAAACATTGAAGAACCACTTTATTGCCAGGCTAGAAAAGTCTTTTTAAACAGTTAAATTGAATTTTGAGTCAAATTATTACTCAGAACCTTTTTAATACAATATGTGTGAAATATGAAACCGAAAAATAAAAGAATGATGCAGTTTATTGCTATTAAAAATACACAATTTTTAAATAAAAAGTCATCAGGGTATAGGTTCAAACTTGTTATATTCTACAGTCTCACTTTAATATCAATTCAGATTGCCTCTGTTTGCACACACTGTTAATTCCTTTTAATTTAATATTTGCTTGACTGGCTCAGGATAGGGTCAGCTTCAGATCTGTTGTACACATAGTGTCAATATGAGTTGCAGGCGACTCAGTGGCACATAACAGCAACAACAACAACAGGAGGTAAAGTTTACTATATGTTCTTCATTAACAAAGTTACATGTTTCTTAAGATACTATTTTTTAAAAGATCCTTTTTGGAATAGTGTTTGATCACATGGATCAACATTGATAGAGCTGTGTTCACTTTACTGTTAATGGTCAGAAGATTATGGCATATCCATACATAGCTGCTGTCAATCCTAATAGTATTAATACTACTAATAAATACTGTTTAACCATAAAAAGGTCTAAACTGGATAAATGCAGGGAGCCCTGTTGATGTAGTCCATAGAGTTGTGCTGCTAACCCAGAGTTCTGTGCTTCGCTGATGGTTTGAATCCAGCCACTCCAAAGGAGAAAGATAGGCATTCTCCTTCAGTGTGACTTATAGCTTTAGACATCTACTGGACAGACAGCCATGAGTTGGTTCAGATTGGACAACAATGAAAGAAAGATATGGATAAATTCAGCATCATAGATAAATATCATAATTGTTACAAGTAGTGAAATATATGAGGTGAAAAAGTCCTGTTATGTGGGTTTAGAACAGGAAAGCTGCTAATAACGTGATAGAAAAACGAAGCAGTTGTTATGGAGAGCCAGGTAGGAATAAGATATGAAAATATTGGAGTAAGAGGGACATGTTACAAAAGAATATGAGGAAATGTTAGAGGATGATAGAAATGTTCATTTTATTGGTTATATTTAGTAGTAGTTCTATATAAAGGCTTGTGTGATGGACAGGCCCCCTCGTAAATGACGCTTTCTACCAGAGTCCACATGGTATGGGTAGTTCTACTTACACATTTCATAGATATTTATTTATAGATACTTCTACTTTCAATAAATTGATACCTTTATGATTTTGCTTTGAAATTTAAATTCTTTTCTTTCACTTTGAAAATACTCTGTAGTCTTTAATTTGGGTAATATCTAATTAAATGTAATATTGTGGCTCAAAACTAGAGTACTGCTGCCTCCTCACTAGATACCCATTTTGTTTGGAAACAAATGTCACAGCTGATGTTAAGTGTAAACCAGTTCTCAGCAATGACATGGAGTAGGGAGGGCCTGTGTTTGAACTGATACTTCTTTTTTGTGTCTACTAGTCTGTTTTTCCCTGTTGTACTTTGTTTTATTACCTGGCTTCCCAGAAAGTAAGGATTTTTTTTTACCCCCTTTAGTGTGACTGGAGTACAAAATTTCATTAGGACTTAATGAACTCTAGTAGTAAATAATATTGGGTTGAATTTTAATTAAAGTTGATTGCAAGGTTGAAGGAAATTTGAAGTATTTGTGAAAATACTTTATAAATGCTAAAATATTTTATGAATATAATTTGGTTGTTTTAGGTGATGATATTATATATAAACTGTTAGCTCCTTTATAAAAATTTGTTGAATGTTACCAGAATTCCTGAAGGGATATTAAGCCATAGAATAAATATAACACTTCAGTGAATCCATGTTTACCAAAAATTTGTTGTGAAGTTCATTGTTCTTAGTAATCCTGTGTACCAGATTAACCCATATTTCAGTGATGAAGTATGAGACTCCAAATAAACCCCTTTCTTGAATGTGGTTGCTTTCGCTTGTATTTTGAGGCCCCTTTGGTTCTATCAAAACCCTAAAAGTGTTCCACGTGAATCTAACAAACACTGAGTTCTGAACTCAAATTAGATGCCAAGAGGAAAAGATAATAAGACAAACACAAACACATAAATGTGTGTACTAATCATAGTTCAACTGTTAAGGGCTATAGATTAAAGAGAAAAATCTTTAAAGCAGCAAGCAGGGTCTGGAGGGGTGGGGAAGGACAAAGGACAATTTCAAACAGAGGAACAAAGATTTGACTGGTGGTTTACTTCTCATAAGACACTATGTAGGCCAAAAGAGCAACATCTTTTAATTGCAGAATTTTTTTTTTTAAATTTTCTTTTACTTTTCAAAGCAAGGAGTGAACTTGGGGGGCGGAGGGGTGGGCAGGGAGTAAAGTGCAACAATGAATGGATGGAAATCCAAAATCACTGTAAATTCTCATTAAAATTAATAAAATAAAATTTTAAAAAGAAGGAAAACAAAAGAACCAAATCCGAACGACTTTACAATCCCACATTCTGTGTCAAGCAAAAATAATTTTGAAGAGTAAGGACTCAATAAAGATATTTGTTAAAAAAATTGACAAGAACGCTCATTACCAGTAGAATTGAACTATAGTAAATTCTAAAATATTACTTCATGTTGTGTGAGATGATATATTAAAAGAATGTAGGTGGCATGGGAATGACTAAGAGTAACCTCTGTTATCTCCACAAAGAGAAACTGTCCCATCAACAACATCCACATTCAAACACCAGTTTCAGTAGAGTCAGACATGATTGCCACACTCCATCCTTCCTCTCCTAATTCCAATACCATCATACTGCACTACTGCAGGGTGTGAAATTCATTGCAAGAACTACGCAGACTTCAGAGAACTCTACTTAAAGTTCTGAGATTTATTGGGGAAGATAACAGATTTCAATTCAAGATGGTAGAAGGGCAAAATTCCTCAGTCAGGACAGCTTTTAAGCATGTTCAAACTTCCTCTGATCTTAGCTTCATGGCTTTATGCCAATATAACTGAGCTCTTTTAGTCCTGCCAATGATAACATCTTCCCCAAGTCCTCCAGCAAGTTTGAGTAAAGACCCCTATTCTGGCTTCTTGAGTCCACAGTTTCAAGTCAACTGTGTTTTCTGTTCACTGTGGCTGTTTGTCCAGGGCTGACTTGCACAGGAATCTCTGGCTTGAACGATGCACTCTGTATTCTCTACATCTCCTTCCTTGCTGGTACTGCAATTCTCATCTTTTCTTTCAAACCTGCTCAATATAAACCCAGTGGCTTTGGGGAAAACCAATCATGTCATGAGTCACTGACTGACTTGCATATTCTAACCTAGCCAAATCTTCGAAAGAATTGCCAAAATTCAAGCTGGATTTAGAAGAGGCTATGGCACCAAGGATATCATTACTGATCTCAAATGGATCTTGGATGAAACCAGAGAATACCAGCCTTCAATTTGGATTATATATCAACATCAAGGAAACAAACATTCTAACCACTGAGCCAATAGGCAACATTATGATAGATGGACAAAAAGACTGAAACGGAAAATGACTTTATCTTATTTGAATCTAAAGTTACCACTCTTTGTATCAGCAATCAGGAGATCAGGAGATGTATTGCACTGGGAAGTCTGTAGTTAAGGATCTCTCCAAATTGTTGAGGAGCAATGATATTAGTTTGAGGATGAAAGTGTGCCTGATTCAGGCCATCATCTTTTCAATCAGTCACTTGCTATGAAACTGACAGTTGTATAGTGAGTAAGTACGGACAGAAGAATTGGTGCCTTCGACCTGTAGTGTTGGAAAAGGGTACTGATTAATCCAGGAACTGCCAATAGAATAAGTCTCTTGGATGTGGTGCAGTATTGGTGCAGCTTTGTCTCGCATACTTTGGGCATGTTGCTAGGAAAGGCTATTCCTTTTGGAGAGACATCATGCTTGGAAAGATGGAAGGTCAGAGAGAGGAAGACCCTCAACAAGACGGTTTTAAGAATGTCAGAGATTGTGCAGATGACACAGAATGAAACTGGTTTCAGATCACTTGATGGCACATAGCAACAACAACAAAAGTATTTGTCCCTATTTGTTGTTTGGCTTGCACTATATAAAAACCAAATTCCAAAGAGTCTGTTCTGACTCATGATGAATATTCGATGGGTTTCTGAGGTTGTCAATCTTTACAAGATAAACTGAATATCTCTCAGGAGCAGCTAGTGGACCTGAACCACAGATCTTTTGGTTAGCAGTCCAATATATAACATTTTAGGCCGCCAGCACTCAGATTCTTCATTTTTTTTCCCTTTTAATCCATTAATCTAAGTTATATGTCATAAGAGAAAAGGCATATAGTTTAGTAGTTCTTGCCCCTTTATTTTTTGTGCCATAAATTTGCTTTTGAGAATCTGATAAAATCTCTAAGCCCTTTTCCTAGAAAAAATTCAGATATGCATTATATTTTCCATCTACTGTCAGAAAATTTATTGATTTCTGAAAGAAACCAGTGTGTAATTTTCTTACTATGTTTTGTGGAAATAATTCCTGCTTAAGTAAGTTTTTCTGTTTATCCATTAGATCAGAATAAAAAAATTGCCAATCTTTATATAACTCTACCGAATTTGGTTCCTTTTTGATCAGATAGAAAGCTTTCAAGTAGTGTATATTCCTTAACATGTCGAGTAGCCCTTAGGTATGTGTGCACCCAAAGCCAGTTTATGGTCGTGTCTAAAATGCTTGTTTGCCATTCAGTTCTGTCACTCACTCACTCGTATCTTGCGTTGGAACAAACTCAACAGCTGATCCTCTAGCAGGTTTTCAGAAGCTGTAAATTACATGGTAGGAGACTACCTGTCATTCTCCTGCAGAGCAGCTGGGGAATTCCAGCCATTCCCCTTCGAGTTGGCAGTGCAGTGTCCTACCCACTAAGCTACCAGGATTTTGTCAGCTCTATTGTTGTTGTTAGATGCCATCAAGTTGACCAGGACTCAGAGCAACACTATGGACGGCAATCCAAAGGTCCTGCCCTGCGCCATCCTCACCGTCCCTGATAGACTCGAGCCCGTTGCTCTAGCACTGTGTCAGTCCACCCTGCTGACAGTCTTCCTTACTTAGCTTATCCACCCTTCATCCTGAGAAGCCCCTGCCATTCACAGATGTCAAATTCTGTCTTTAACCTCATTGAGAATTCAAAAACTTTGTTTTCTTTGAGTGATTTCTATTAACCCTTCCTTCTTTTTATGAAATTTCCTCACTTCTCTCTCATGGCTTCAAGATCCTCATTTTTCAGACACTAAATTTTATGTTCATCTCAAAATTAAATAAGCTTCCTGAGGGTTTATTTTTTTATTTTTAATATAACACCAGAGTTTTCCCTTACATTAAAAAAAAGTGTATTCTATAGACAGTAACATAAAGCTATCTTTAGATTCTTTGATTTAAGTGTATGGTTAAGAGCAAAAGACAGCATAGGTTCAATGCTCTGACCCAGTTATTCATGATTTTTTTTTTTGTTCTAAATTCAATTTTTCCCCTAAATAACAAGATTTGTCCTGACTATATATGAACCTGTTTTTCATTTAGGCAATAGTGATTTGTATAATTTTTTATTTCTCTAAGCTTCTGTTTCCTCATCTGTTAAACTAAGAGAGATTGCATGTCTTAAAGAATAAAAAAACCCAAACACCGCAACCAAAAAATACCAATAACAAAAAACACAGCACATCTAAACTTGTTATAATTGACTTGGCTCCAATTTATGGAAACCCTTTTTGAGTCAGAACAGAGTTTCCAGAATTTTTAAGATGTATGTCTCTATGCTTTTCTTAGAGTCCACCTCTAGGTGGACATAAGCCACTAGCCTTTCAATTACCAGCTTAGTGCTTAGCCTTTTTTACTAGTTAAAGATTAGTTCATACAAATCAGTTGTGAAGTTTAAAGGATATATACGTAGAAAGTATCTGATACAGTACCTGGAATGTGGTAAGTACTTTTAAAAACTGAGCCATTTTGATTTTACTCCTTAATACAAAAATAGGCTGGGAAAGTGTAATGCTTTGAATGATAATTTTAGGGAAGGGACAAATGACACCTTTGAAATGGAATTTAATGATTAGTAACAACTTCGTGTGAAGTAAAAGAGCCTTTTTTACTCTGTATTTTCTATTTACCACTGACCATTGAGTTTCATTGGTGAAATCTCATTTCTCCTTTATTTCCACTCACATTGGCTATTTATGCTTTATCTTCCTTTTTGCCTTGACAATTACTCTTTCACCAAGTCAAGCTCCTGAAAGCTATAAATTGAGTACTTCCTCTTTAACTGAGTCATTGTTGTGTACAGTTGGTTCTATTTCAACTCCATTAACTGCAGGCTAGAGTTTGCTCCCTTGGGTTTCTCAAGGTAGAATGTTTACAAGAGCAGATCCCCAGTTCTTTAGCTGAAGCATCACTTTTTCAGTTAGCAGCCAGACTGTTAGCATATGTCCTGCCAGTACTCCTTAGGAAGTGTATTAAAAAGCAGAGACCCCCCCCCCCAACCCCTCAGGAGCATTGTCTTCCCGGCAATCTCAAGTCATACTGCCCTCCCATCCGAGTTTCCAAAGCTGTAATTCTTAACTAGAGAAGACTGCCCCTCCTTTTCCGGTTCAGCATCTAGCAGATTCCCTCTTTGTTGGAGAAATTATGTCTAGAGATGGGACAAAAAGAGGGTATTTAGCTCTTTTGATCATTTCTTAATCATCTTTTGTACTTACTGCTCTCTAGTTATTCTTGTGCCTTTGTTGTTATTGTTAGGTGCCATCAGGTAAGACTCATAGTGAACAACAGATCTGAATCCTGTCCTATTCTGTGCCATCCTCATGGATTCTGATGAACCTGGCCCATTGTTGCAGTCCCTATGTCCGTCCATCTTGTTGGGCATCTTCATCTTTATCGCTGACCCTCCATCTTTTCAAGCATGATGTCCCCTAACCAAATCCTTTTTGTGTTTTAGCATATAATGCCTTGAAACTTCCTCAGTCTCTTTAATCCAGGTAAATATCTTTTCTGGCTGGCTGTAGTTTTGGTGGTTTGCTATTTAAAAATAAAAATATGTTTAAAGTTCCTGGCCTTATTTTGCTTGGTCCATTAAATGTATGATGTACTTACTGAAGTAAAAATAACTATTAAATAGTGAAAGTGAAAGAAATTTAGAAATAGAATAACTTCTCTAAAGTAAACAAACTATGTTTTTAGCTGTGCTAGGAATCTGCTAATGTAATGACTAGTGAGCTTTGGTGTCATAACCTCTCGTGAGTTGTGCTGCTAACCCCACAGCCATACGTGCCTGACAATTCAGATCCACCAGCGACTCCAAGGAGAGAAGATGGGTAGTCTCCTCCCATGGGATTTACAGCCTCAGAAATTAGTTTGGACTTGATGACAGGAAGAAAGAAAGAAATGTGTGTTGAGTAGGAGCTCACATGGTATAGCCATAGTGAGCATCACTGTTAATCCAAAAGCTTTCTTTCCTGGTGGATTGAACCCACCAGAGGCTCTGCAGAAGAAGTATGGGCAGTCTCCTCCTGTTTTGATCTACTGCCTTGGAAATCTGATGCAGGACCCATTATAAGCCTGCACTAGTTTTTATTAGTGTAATGGCTTATTTTAACCCACTAGCCACTCTTTAAGAGGAAAGTGAGGCAGTCTTCTCCTCTTAAGATTTGCAGCCTTAGAAATCTGATGATAGAACGTTTGGTTTGAGCTGATTGTCTTGGTTTATACTTTTTTACATGTTATCTAATGAAAAAACTGCAAATTTGTTTTTTAAAATTTAGTTTTCAGGAAACAAAGTTGTTTCTTTTTAGGGAGGAACTTCTAATTAAGAACAGTAGAGGATTTGAACAAGTTTATTTCTAAGAAACTTTTCATAAAACTTCTGAATATTATTCTTTAACAAAAAGAGCTATAACCTAAGATTGAGACTTCACACAAAAAGCAGGGGGAAAACTGTACATACAAGTACTGTTTTATATCAAATAAGGATTGACAACAGTGGGGTTTTTTGCATCTGTTCTGCCCACATAAGAAGCCAGTTTCATCATCTGGATGTATCCTGGGGCTGAAACATCTTATAAATATGAGAATTTCTTTCTTTTTTTTTTAATGGCAAGTAGAATATGGTGTCCAGCTGTGGATTTGCTTATAAATTGTGTTTGCATTTTTTTTCCTCTGGGCTTGCTTTACACAGTATATGGCAATATGTTGTCATACAAATTCCATGATTAATGCTTATTTATGAAATCTTATATAAATATCTTAGAACTTCGTCAAACAGTCTGCAAGTTAAACAGCCTCCTCCTCCCACCACCTAACCCCAAATACTAGAGTGACATGTCCCAGAGGAATAGTAGGTTAGATAGTTTATGTTCTTTATCTATAGAAAAGCCTCCTAAGCACCATTTCCCTGTTCTATTCTGTATTGTTTGCCTTTCTTAGTTTTCTTTGTTGTGCTAGAATAAATGGAGTCTCAGATTTATTCGTCAGAAGAGTAGGAATGCTTCCAGTGTTTAAAAAAAGATAAATAAGAATAGTGATTTCCTATATAACCAATTGTATTTACCTATATAATTGAATTCTACTTTTGATCCTATCCTGTATTTAAAAGATGCTTTTTGGTATTCTGTTACTCATATTTAAGGTATCTCTGACCCATAATAAGTTGTGTTGGTATTCGCATAATTCACAGAAATACCAGATTGCTCATAAAATATAATGGAAAATATGGAGCAGATTTGAAATGTGAATAAATTACTATATATTTCAAACTTGAATTTTGATAAAATACTTAAAATTTTGAATGTGCTTCTTATTTCCCCTCTGTATTTCTCAGAATAATTTTTGTCCATATAATATTCTTATTTGTTTCTCTGGACTTGTTTTAATTTTCTGATATTTAGTATCAAATAATAGATGAAAGATTTGTTTCCCTCTTTGTTTCTCTCTGTTCAGGTCCAGCTTTTGTATGAGTTAACTGATACCATGAATAAGGTCTGGAGTAAGATTCAGAAGAGAGGCAATCTGAGTTTGTCCTCAGTCTGTCCAGAGACGGTCGTAGGGGCTGTCCCAAGCTCTCCAGTGAGAAGCAGTGTAGGCACCGTGCCTCCTGACACTAGCACATGCAGCCCATCTGCTGATGTTGGAACTACTACTGAGGTAAGTGTTCCTGAAAAATTCTCTTACCAAATGGAGGGTGATTTGAAATACAGAGAGTTCCATTTCATGGCTGAGAAGGAAGATGACCTCACCTCTGTGGAAATGGAAATGTATAGATTCAGAAGGCTTTTGAGGAGCTGTGGTAGCAGTGGCTGCATATTGTTATCCTTTTTAAGTCCAAGCATTTTATCATCTTTAGTTTGTAATAGGGTGGAGAGGGAGTCCTGGTGATACAGTCAGATAGGCACTGGGCTGCTAACCAAAAGGTCAGTGGTCTAAAACCAACCAACTGCTCCTCAGGAGAAAGATGATGCAGTTGTGTACTATCAAGTCAGAGGTGACTCAGTGCTGACCCTCCAGTGGGTTTGCTGAGGCTATAAATTGCCTTGAGAGGAGATTGTCCATCTTTTTTTTGACGGAGCAGCTGATAGATTTGCACCACATGCTTTTGGGTTGTCAGTGCAATTCCTAACTTTAGCAGCCCTATAACAGCAGTTCTGCTGTGTCCTGTAGGATTATTATGAGCCAGAATTAATAGCAGTTAGAAGGTTTTTGTTTAATGGTTATGATAGTGGAAACTATGAAATGGGCAAAAACTGACATAGTAAGGGTATGTTTCCTCAAAGCATGGCAGCATAGAAGGTAATTGGGCAAACAGCCTTTCCCTGGACCTCCTTGCCTGGGTTATGTTGAAGCAGGATGTTATTGCTATCCTCTGCGTTATTAGTGTCCCACCAGTTCCCTCTCTGCCCTCATCCCATCCTCCCATCATAAAAACCTTCCTCTACCAATTCTCAGTTCCCTAACCTTAGCTGAAATGATAGTACCTCTTTTATTTTATTTTTAATTGTGATTTGAGTGAAAGTTTACAAATATACTGATTTTCACTTAATCATCCATACATATTTTATTATATGACATTAAATACAGTGCCCACAATGTAATCACCCTTTCCCACTTTTCCTGTAATTCTATTAGTCCTTCTGCTCTACTACCTCTTTGTTTTCAGGGTTTCATCCTTGTTTATATTCTACTATTTTGATCTTATCTAGTAGGATATTCTAAGGAATGAATGGCTCCCTGCTCTTATAGACCCCTGAACTGTCCTACTGGTAGTTGAACTTTATTACTCACCTAAAAACCCTATGAATTGTTTGGCTGATAGTAGGATGAGGGGGGAGTTTTTCCTTATGTCCAAATGATAACTAAAGGCCGTAGTCTTGAGGGTTCCACCGTTCTATTGGACAGTAAGCCTGTTTTTTTTAAAGTTTTTTTTTATGACAATGCTGCTTTTATTGAATGGATGTACCATAAGTCTGGTCTGCTAATTAGTAACAAAGGTACCAGGTGTTTTGAATGAGGGAAAAGACGTCAACAGTCATGTCAGGATAACGGGATGTCCACAGGAGTGGAAATTGACTGTTCATGGCTTCCATTTGCCATTGAGACCAGTCCAATATGCTTTATAGGTTTTTCAGATTTTTCTCTTAAATTCCTGTAATTGTTGATACTGATTCTTCAGTTCTATCTGAAGACACCTTCTGTTCATGGTTTATTATTTTTTGAGGTTTGTTACTTTGTTGTTGTTGGTTTGTTTTTGTGAACTTTTTTGGTGAGACTCTCTGATGCTTGTCTTGTGTAACTGTTCAGAAGAAACAGTTTTATATTTGCTTTTGTGAAAGTCTGAGGACTTTCAAGAAATCTAGAACAACGCATTTGCAATGGTACAGCTCACCATAGAAAATAGTGTCTTAACACTAACCAATAGAAACATGAAATAGAAAATATCTTTTACACTAACCAATATGAGAAAAAATGTTTTGGGTTTTTGTGAATGCTTTTATTAGAACCTTACTCTTACCTCTCATTGCCCTGGGATCTTGGAATATCATGACACTTTTCCAACCTTGTAAAGTGTAATGTCTAGTGTCTCCAAACTCTAAGCTTTATGGATCTAAATTCATGAGCTCCCCAGTTTAGACATTGGGCCATGTCTTTTGTCTCTGCATTATGTTAAAACATCAGTACTAATCTGATGACTTACCTGGTTTTGACATTTTTTAAAATGGGTACTCTCCTCCCTTGTGATTTAAAGCCACTGAAAGCCGTTGGCACTGACCAGCTCTGAGTCAGTTCCATTTCCATGGCAATGAGCAGAGAGCTGATCCTGCCGTAGTGGTTCCTGTTTCTGACACCTGAAGATTGACTTTTTCCCCAGATTTGGTGACTGTGTAGTCAGTGTTCAGGCAGGAAAATGTTGGCATTCTCAATAGGAGAAAGAGATCTGGTAGTGTTTATAAGGCCTTGGACTACAAACCAAGAGGTCAATGGTTTGAACTCACTAGCTGCTTTTCAAGAGAAAAATAGAAGAAATCTTCTGTAAAAATTTACAGCCTCGGGAAAAGAATGAGAAGGTTCTATTCTGCCCCTCAGGGTTGTTGTGTGTTTTTGGTTTGGTTTGTTTTTTTTTTTCGTGTGTGTGTGTGATATGAAATTAGTTTTGTGATTTGAAATTCATTTTGTTTTGTCTCACTGGGAGTATTTACTAGGACAAAGATGTGGACTAGACTGTGAAACTATAAGAAAAAGTGTAATAACCTGGGCTGGAACATTGGTGTGCCATTGCTACCAATATGTTTAAATTCACTCACTCACTCACTCCCTCCCTCCCTCCCTCCCTCCCTCCCTCACTCACTCACCACTGTTAGTCAGAACCAACTCATAGCTGATCCTCCATTAGGTTTCAGAAGCTGTAAATCATGTGGGAGGACATTACCCGTCTTTGTTCTCAGCAGCCACGTGTGGATTTGAACTGCCAGAGAGCCTTTGAGTTAGCAGAGAAACACCATACTGAGCCGATCACATGAAGGGAAAGGTTTTCATACCAGGAATAAATATTCTGATCTCATTTTTCTCCCTGTCTTCCATCTCCTGCTAGTGCTTTTCGTTGACTGGACCCAACTAGAAGCCAGAGGCCATGGAAATTAATATATTGATATTTTCCATATAGGTTAGGAAGAGTCTAGGAGGTTGAAAGTAGAAAGTAGATCTAGTAGACTGAAAAAGAAATAGAGAACACTTATTTCTCAAAATTAATTTTTACTGTTTCTTATTCCAAATTTTATGTGTGGTTTTTTTAAATAAAATTTTTATATTATACTTGTTTACTTACAAACTTTGTATACATTGTGTTTTGTTCTTTTTTTTTTCACAGTGGATCTTTCTAATTTCCAATACATAACTAGGTTTCTTTTTAGTTTTTAAACATTTTACACTGTACAAAAATTTTACACGTACAAAATTTTACACGTACAAAATTCGTATACATTGTTTTTAGTATAAATGGAAATTTCCGCTTAATCAGCCATGTTATATAATGTCTTTGTATCTTTAAGATTTCATCAATGAGTTTTAAAAACTTATTTCCATTTTTTTGTTTCTGTCACTATGCTTTATACATATTAGATGTTCTATACATATGATTCATTTTTTTTCTCTATATTTTATTAATTTTCATAAACATTTACAGAGATTTTGGGTTTCCATTCATTCATTGTTGCACTATTCTCTCTACCCTCCTCCCAGTTTGTTCTTGTCCAAATGCCACAGTGCTTGTCAAAGCCAGTTCTGATTAATCTTCTTTGTCAGTGTGTCCTTTGCCATTCCCTATCACTCCTCCCTGAGAGAGACTTCACCCTGAGTCATAAGGAAAAGGGGATGGCGTATTCTCTTAGCTACTTCCTGCTGAAAAGGGACGCTGTGGGTTTCAGGGTGAAGATCTTCTCTCACTACTCTAAAGGGCCCCTTTGGCAGTAGGAAACACATAGACTATTATGGAGATTGATTTTGGAATTTAGATGCACTCTTATTGATTGTGCTTGGCCGTACATGTTCATATCCTTGAAGATGTATCATGGGGGTGTTGCAAATAAATTTACTGTGAAAAATATGTGACTTGTACCTAACCATTTTAAAAGTTTTATAATTTTAAAAAACACTTTTCATTTTTGTTTACTCTCTTGAGATATTTTGATGACTGATTTGGTATTGAAAACAAACACAAATAAGGAATGAAATGGAGAAGAAAATAAATCCAAGAATTTTTAAGGATAATTTATTCAGTAATGATTTTGTAACCCAGAGGAGCACGTTTCTGTCATCTGTTTTCCCCCCATTTCTGTCACCATAATGTGATTAGCTCAGTATTCAAATGAATGGTCTAGAATTATAGTAACATTTACTATCACCTCTAAATACTTTGAAGAATATTTCTAAATTTTGGCAAAGAATGAGTGTACCATGGGGTGGGGGAAAATGAGGAGGGAGGGAATTAGAGTAATGTGTTTAGTTTCCTTAGTAACTTTTCAAACAGAAAAATAGGAAATAATTTATTTTCTCCAAGGTGTAATATTTTTTCTCCTGAAGGATACTAGCTAAATTCTGTTTACAACTTACATCAGCTTCCTCTTACTTTAATATAATATTTTTACAGAACTTGACAAGTTAACAAAGATCTTTCTCTTAATTTCATTGAATGTTAATGGTATTATTGCAAAAAATTGTAAGGGTAAGCAGTTATATCTTTATCCTCATTTTATGTCTAGAATATTGAAATACAGTGATAGAAGTTAGTGTTATACCAAGTAGGACCTGGACCAAGTATTCATAATTTTCATAATGTTCTAAGTTGATGACATGTATGAGGGATACTTTGGAATTTGATAACGATTTTATCTATAACTAATTTTCATTTTCTTGCTTCATTTAAGTTCACACTATTTAACTCCTGTGCTCTAGTTCCATCATCTGTAAAAATCGGTGTAATAATAATACCAATTAATACCAAGAGTGTTAGTACTTTTATTGTTGTTGTTATGTCCCATTATGTCACCTGTGACTCATAGAGGCCCTATGTACAGCAGCTCTATCCTAAGCCAACACACCAACCTCCATTATCCCAATCACTGAGTCAGTCCATCTCATTGAGGGCCTTCCCCTCCTGTGCCATCTTTCCACCCTCTCAACCATAATGACCCTCTCCAAGGACTGGTCCCTCCTTGCAACATGATCAGAGTATGTCCAGCGAAGCTTCAGAATCCTTGCCTCCAGGGAACAGCCTCTTTTAACCTTTTCCAGGATGAGCCTGTTTATTCTCTTATAGTACTTATATTATGTAAGTGAATTTATGTATAGTTTTTCAATATACATGCTTCACTCCTATACAATTATTGAACTATCCCTGTTCCATTTGCTTCACGCATGTATTCACACATACATGTGCTGAATCCTGTACTTCTCATCTACATACTAACTTATGTCTCACAATTGACCTCTATGTTTTATATCAGTTTTCATTGTCTCTCTGATTATTCCTATGGCATAAACATACTTTAAAGAATCACTCCTTAATCATCCATACTCCTGTGCGTCATTTTTTCACATCTTTTTAGCATTGCTCTTTGAAATGATGGCTATCCACGTTTCCCCAACTCCCATCCCTCCAGTTCTCGAATCCAGTCTCCTTCTTCCACTATCACCACTGAAACAATACTTGATCATCAGTAAACTTAGTTTTGCCACTTTCAGTGATCAATTCCTAGATCTCATTTTACCCAGACTCTCTACAATATCTGAAATGAATCATTGTCTTATTCTTAGCAAACTTTATTTTATTGGCTACCAGTGTTCTTTTGCATTATTTACTATTCTTCTGTAGTTTGATTTGCTGGTTCTTCTATCCTTCTCAGCTTCTATACATTGTTTTTGGTTTTTTTATTCTAAACTCTATTTTTATACCTCTCATCTATAGGTTATTGTTTTTAAGTGCCGTCTAGTAGTAGACAACTCATAGTGACCCTATGAACGAAAGACCTGAATGCTTTTATAACTTTTATTGTTTTTCCAAGTTCATGGAGTTTCCAGAGGCAAGACATTTTGGAAGTGGATGCCACTCCTGCTTCCAAGCTTGTTTTAATTGGGGAGCTCCACCAAACACTGTCCACCAGGGGTAACCATTATCACATTTGACTCATCAGTGTCACAGTACAGTGTTTAGCATCACAGTAACCACGTGTTACCACTGTACAGCAAATGGACAGACCACTTAGAAGAATGTTTGACCAAAAACAATTAAAACCAGGCCTGAGGGCTGCGGATTAAAATTACCCACCTTTGGCTTTGGTAGCATAACTTTCTATCCACTAGGCCAAAAGAGTTCTATGTTGTTGTTGGTTGTTAAGTGCCATCAAGTTGTAGATAACTCATAACGACCCTGTGAATGAAAGAACTGTACATTTTTATAACTTTCATTGTTTTTCTAAGTTTATAGAGCTTCCAGAGGCAAACTATTTGAGAAGTGGATGCCGTTCCTGCTTCCAAGCTTCTTTTAATTGGGGAGCTCCACCAAACACTGTCCATCATGGGCCACTATTACTGCATTTAACACATCAGTGTCACGCTGTTCAGTATCACAGCAATCATGAGTTACCTCTGTATAGCAAATGGACTGACCAGTGCTATACCACTTAGAGGAATGTTTGACAAAAAAAAAGTTACAGTGGTCCTTGGGCCCAAATGCCTTTTTAAAATAGGAGACCAAATACAATCAACTCACAGCCAATGGCTAGTAACCATTGCAGTCAAAGTATCATCAGAACCAGAAATCAAACCTCTATAGAGTCAAGCTGCTTCAGAATACTCCACACCTGGTTTCCTATCTATAGGTTAGAGTATATGCAGTCACTGATACTCAACTGTTTCATTTGTCTTGACCTAATGCATACATTCACCTCTACGTGATCTCATCCATTTCTATGGTTTTACAAATATCTGTTACACTGATGACTTCCACATTTCTATCCCTCTTGCAGACATATTTCTCAAGATCACATACCTCAAAGGTAACCTGTAGGATCCCTGACCTCTTCAATAGAATATTTAATAGACCTAATAAAACTGACTGTCCAAAAGAGAACTTTTCTTTCTTCTTCTGTACTTCCCCTACACCTGCACCATCTCCATTCTTCTTCATCTTTATTTCTGATGCATGTAAATTTGCTTTTATTTTAAGTTTGTCTATTGTATTAGAGTCCAGAGTAGGCACTCCCACATTTGGTACTGAAGGAACATTTAATAGGAGATATTCACAAGGAAGAGAATCATAGGATAAAGTGCAGAACCCAGAAGATAAAGCTGATAAGATTGGGGTGGTATTACTACCAATAGCTTTTTAAAAATGGAAAGGCCAAGTTTTCAGAACAGGAATAAGTATTTTTACTTCCTTTTATTCCCCCTCTTCCATCACCTGATAGTGTTTTTCACTGTGTGAACACAAACTGAATTCACTTTCATCCACTCATTTATTTAAATCAAATGTTGATTGCTTTCACTTTAAACATTTTTCATTTGTGTGAAAGTTTATGAATAATAAAGGTTTTATTCATTCAGTAATTCATACACATTTTGTTTTATAGCATTTTTCAGTGATGACTATAATATCTGATCAGTCCCTTTTTAATGTATTGCTTTGTCCTCTACCCAGTTTATCTGGATTTTTTTTATAATTTCCCTTTATTCTCTTCTCTGTTAGTCAGTCAACAATAATTTGATGTGTTAAACTTTTTCATAGTAATGCTCTTACACCATACTTGACCTTTTGTGACTGATTATGACACTCAGCATAATATCCTTTATATTAATCCATGTTGTAAAGTGTTTCATAAATTCTTTATCATACTCTTTAAAGTTACATAACACTCCATTATTTGAGTTGTACTATAGTGTCTTTAGCCATGCATCTGTTGACGAACACTTCTCTTTGCTATTGTTAATAATGTTGCAGAAGACGTGGGCTTGTGCCACAACTCTATTTCTTCGGGATGCATACTGAACAGTGTGATTACTTGATCAAATGATATTTCTGTTCACATTATTTTATGGAAGTGCCAAGCCGTTTTCTATAGCGATTGCACCACATTCCATTCCTACCAGCCATGTACTAATGTCTCCATACCCTTGTGTTGTTCGGTATATTGTCAGACTTTACTGTTATTGCCAGGATGACATCATAACTCATTTTTATTTGCTCATTTTGATTAGGTGTATCTCTGTAATGGTGAATGATATTGAGCATTTTTTTCATGTGCCTTTCAGCAAATCAAAAGGTTTCTCCAAAAGAGTAAGAAGAAAACCTACAGACTAGGAAAAAATATTTGGCAATGACATATCTGACAAAGGACACATCTATAAAGTTTATAGACGGCTGCAACATCTCAGCAGAAAAAGACAACCCCTTTTTAAAATGGGCAGAAGACATAAGAAAACATTTTTTCTAAGAAAACATTTTGCTTTATGTCAGTATTTCATATTTAGACATTGACTTTTGTGTAGAGAGGTGTATCATAGACATTTTTATTTGCATTTTCTTAAATACTTATAAAGCTGAGTACCTTTCCTCCACATTTATTGTCCATTTAGAGCTCTTTGGTTGTGGAATATTTATATCACTAACTGGAAAAAGAGCAAGGGCCACCTGGGGAAAAACATGTCTGATCTTTACTAACTTCTCAAAGGTGCAGTGTTGCCATCAGCAGCATCAACAACACACAATTTCCATGAGGTTAAATATTTTCCTCATACTCCCATACCTCTTTCTCCTCATCTTAACACCAGTCTCAGTTTTAATGGATCCAAAATGTGATGTGATAGCTCACAGATTATTCAACCATGTTGTTATTGTTACTTTCTATTGAGTCGCCAGACTAATAGCAATCCTGTGTACATAACAACTCTGAACTATGGTCCATCCTGAGCCAACCTGTTGTCTCTGGCACTCCTACTCCCATTACCCCAGTCACTGAGTCAACCCATCTTACCCATGGTCTTCCTCTCTTGTGCTGTCTCTCCACTTCTCAAACACGATATCCCTCTCCAGGGACTGGTCTTTCCTAGCAACATGCCCAAAGTATGTCAGAAAGAGCTTCAGAATCCTTGCTTTCAAGGAATAGCCTAGTTTCACTATCATCAGGATGGACCTGTTTGTTCTCCTGGATATCTATGGTGTATTCAGTACTCTTCTTCAGAACCATATTTCAAGGACATCAATTCTCCCTCTATCATCCCTAGTCATTTTCCAGCTTTCTGATGTTTAGTATGTAATTGTGAAAATCATGGCCTGGATCAGATGCACCTTAGTCTCCAGACTGTCATCATTGCTCTTTAAACTCTGGAGAAGTCCCTGACAGCCGACTTTCCCAATACAATTAATTCTTTGATTTCCTGGCTGCTGGTACCATGAGTACTGATGGTGGAGCCAAGCAAATTGAAGCAGTTAACAGTCTCTTCACCGTCTATCATGATGCCACCATTCAGCCCAGTAGTGAGATTCTTTGTTTTCTTGATGTTGAGCTTCAATCTATATTAAAGGCTGCTGCAGCCCTTGGTCTTCTGCAGCAAGTGCTTCAGGTCCTCCTCAGTTTCTGCAAGCAGGATTATGTCATCTGCATAACACAGGTTGTTGATGAATTTTCCTCCAGCCCTGAAGCCACATTCCTCCTCAGAGAGCCCAGCGTCTCAGATGATCTGTTCCACACATGGATTGAAAAGGTTGTAATCCAGATGAGTTAGGAAAGCTTTTGAAATTTGCTCACAAGTTCCTTAGCTTGGAGTCTCATG
This sequence comes from Elephantulus edwardii, assembly GCF_000299155.1. Taxonomy (NCBI): domain Eukaryota; kingdom Metazoa; phylum Chordata; class Mammalia; order Macroscelidea; family Macroscelididae; genus Elephantulus; species Elephantulus edwardii. Next base: position 2,401,862 of record NW_006400020.1, on the reverse strand, counting down.
GCTTTAGGCCAGTGTTACAAAGTTCTTGGTGTTGCCAAGATTATCTTCCCACTAGTTCTCCAACAAACTTGAGCAATGGCTCTCAGTGCTGGTTTCATGGTGTAGCAGTCCTAAGGTGCCATCTCCTTCAGGTCTCTGGTGCTCTGTCGCATGTTCTCCACTGTGGCTGCTATAGCTGTTGGTCCTGTTGATCTTTTGCTTATCCTTTTCCTGGTGATGAGGATTTGCATCTTTGCTGTCTGGATATATCCTTCCTTCTGCTTCTGGGTTGTTCAGTTTAATGATGAGACTAGCCAATCCCCTTGTTGATTGGTGAGAGTACCCAATCCTCTTAATTGGTAGATTGCCATTCCCCTTGTGGATAGTCTAACATGCAGTATTCATATGTTCCCAGCCATCTACATGGCATAGTCAAATTATGGCTAGGAAAGCCATACTGAAAACTAAACTTCATACTAACCCTTTTTAAAAAAGAAAAAACAACATAACAAACAACAAACCTTTTTTATTTGCAATAATTTTTAAATATATTTTTCATAAAAACCATTTGGCACACGTGTTATAGATAAGATCTTCTAATCTGTGATTGCTCTTTGTTTTATGGTGACTTTAATTGAGTAGCAATCTAAATTGTATCAGTTTTCCCCTTACATTTAGTATTTTGTTGTTTTGGACCTTTATATTCTATACACAGATCATTTTATACATTAATTTTTTAAATATT
>NW_006400020.1:2396017-2400098 GCF_000299155.1 Elephantulus edwardii | reverse complement strand
ACATACCGTTGCTTTTGAGTACTTTAGAGAGGTCCCTAACAGCAGACTTTCCCATCGCAATACGCCTTTTAATTTCCTGGCTGCTGGTAGAGTGTTGATTGTGGAGCCAAGCAAACTAAAGCTGTGAGCAATCTCAATCTCTTCACCATCCATCCTGATGCTGCCAATTGGTCCAGTGGTGAGAATCTTCGTCTTCTGGACACTGAGCCTCAATCCATATTGAAGGCTGCAGTCTTTGACCCTCTGCAGCAAGCGCTTCAGGTTCTCCTCAGTTTCAGCAAGCATGGTTTTGTCATCTGCATAACGCAGTATAGGTGCAAGAAATAAAACATGGTTGTTGTTGTTGTTTGATGCCGTCAAGTCAGATGACTCATAGTGACCCTATGAACAAAAGCATGGTAGGATTTGTAAATATTCCCAGGGTCTTGATATGAAAATCTAGAGTTGATGGAGATTGTTCTGTAAACACAAGGAGATGGTATGTTAATTGTTGGCTTGCTTATAAGACTAAAAAATGAGCTATGCTACTAGTGTTGAAATAGCCTCAATAATCTTAGTTAATAAAGAGACTCCTTTGGAATATGTGTTCATTTGAGTTTTCTTTTTTTTATACATTTAATTTTTTAAATATTAAGTAATAAATATTTCTTCACTTAGAGATCTAATTCATCTAGAATTTAGTTTTTAGTGTCATATAGAAGTTTTGTTTCTGGATACTGTATAGTCAGTGCCTTCTCATTTCAAAACCACGTGACAGAGTAGCATTGCTCTGTGGGATTTAATCTTTACAACAGTAAATTGCTAGGTCTTTTTGCCTGCAGAGTCACTAGATTTGAACTATCAAGCTTTTGGTCAACAGCTGAGAATTTAACCACTGTTAGACCTGTACAATGTTGTTATGTGCTGCTGAGTTGGGACCAACTCCTAGCTGAACCTCAAGCAGGTTTTTAGAAGCATTAAATCACACAGGAAGAGATTGCCCATCCCTTTTTCACAGAGTAGCTGGTGGATTCATTCTGAAAACCAGCACTTTAGAGCAGCACAGAAAATTTTTTTCAATCCTAATCCTGGGCCAATTAGTCTTCTTTAGGAGCAAAATTGAATGATGTCTACTTTATAAGCCCATATAAATCACATTATCTGCATTTACATGAATAACACACTTTTAATTACTATAATTATACCATTGTTTGAAATTTGGTCAAGTCTACCCATCTTAGTTTTCTTTCTTAGTAACCTGGCTATTCTTAATCATGCTCCTTCATAAATGTATAAGTCAGTATCTTAAGTTTACAAATAAGCATGCTAATTTCCATTTAAAAGTAGAATTTTTATTGATATGTCCTAAATCAGTAGATAAATTTAGGGTACCTATGAGGGCAGGCGCAGGAGGGGAAGGCCCACTAGGAGATGGATTGATTCGGTGACTGGGGCAATCGGGATGAGTGTGTCGGAGACAGTGAGTTTGGCACAGGACAGAGCAGAGTTTAGAGCTGTTGTACATAGGGTCGCTATGAGTCGCAAACGACTCGATGGCACTTAAAAACAACAACATTTGTAATGCAGAACACTTGATCATGCTAATGCAAAACTTATACTTGAACCAAGAAGCAGTCATCAGAACAGAGCAAGAAAACACCGCATGGTTCAAAATTGGGAAGGGCGTACGCCAGGCATGTGTCCTGTCTCCATACCTTTTCAACTTGTATGCAGAACAGATTATCTGGGAGGCTGGGCTCTATGAGGAGAAATGCGGCATCAGAATTGGTGGAAGATCTATCAACAGTCTATGTTATGCAGATGACACAACCCTGCTTGCTGAAACTGAGGAGGACCTAAAGTGCTTGCTGCTGAGGGTCAGGGACTGCAGCCTTCAATATGGATTGAGGCTCAATGTCAAGAAGACAAAGATTGTCACCACTGGGCCAAATGGCAGCATCAGGATGGATGGTGAAGAGATTGAGATTGTTCACAGCTTTAGTTTGCTTGGCTCCACAGTCAACACTCTCGGCACCAGCAGCCAGGAAATTAGAAGACATACTGCCATGGGAAAGTCGGCTGGGCCAATTGGCAGCATCTGGATGCATGGTGAAGAGATTGAGATTGCTCACAGCTTTAGTCAGCTTGGCTCCACAATCAACACCTTTGGCACCAGCAGCCAGGAAATTAAAAGACGTATTGCGATTCGAAAGTCTGCTGTTAGGGACCTCTCTAAAGTACTCAAGAGCAACGGTGTGTCTCTGGAGACAAAGGTGCATCTGGTACAGGCCATGGTCTTTTCAGTCACTTGTTATGCATCAGAGAGCTGGACAATGACCAGGGAGGATAGAAGGAGAATTGATGCTTTTGAGCTTTGGTGTTGGAGAAAAGTGCTGAGAGTACCATGGACTGCTAAGAAAACAAACAGATTCGTCTTGGCGAGGGTTAAACTGGGCTGCTCCTTGGAGGCAAGGATTCTGAAACTTCGTCTGACATACTTTGGTCATATAAGGAGGGACCGGTCCTTGGAGATGGACATCATGCTTGGGAGGGTGGAGGGCAGGCATGGGAGAGGAAGGCCCTCTGGGAGGTGGATTGATTCGGTGACTGGGGCAGCCAGGATGAGTGTGTCGAAGACAGTGAGGTTGGCACAGGACAGAGCAGAGTTTAGAGCTGTTGTACATAGGATCGCTATGAGTCGCAAGTGACTCGATGGCACATGACAACAACAATCTATTTGTAATACTGAATCTTTTAGTATGAACATGGAAACCCATAGGCAACTCTGCCTATTTCCACAGATTGCTCTGGGTTATAATCAACTTCATAGCAGTGGGTTTGGTTTTAGTTTTTAAATTAATTTCAGTAAACTTACTTTTCTTTGTAGTGGGCTTACTCAGTTTTTATTATATTTATTCCTTTTTAATTTTTAGTCAGCTAAGATTGTAATTGATTAATAAGTGATTACTAATATTCTGTTTAAATCTTTTCAAATTCATACTCATGAGTGATATTTCCCTTTAGTTTTTAATTCTTAGACTGTCTCTGTTATCATTTATTGTCAAGATTGTGTTCCTATTAGATGAGGTGGGAAATGTTTCCTCTGGAAGAGTATTTATACATCTGATTGCTATTATTTTCTTTCTTTAAATATTTTTTAAAAATCAAAGATGTTCTTAGGTTTGTTCCTTTCTAAAACGACTCATTTTTTAATATTAGTTGTCACTTGAATTGACTTGAAATTGCTTTAGGAAAAGAGCAATTATCTTAAGTTCTCTTTTCTTCTGTTTCTGTGCTATAGGGGATTATTATTGTCATTCTCAATTTAGCCAACAACCTTAATTCTTAATCTTCTTACGTATCAGCAAACTCAAACACATTGCCATCAAGTCTATTCCAATTCATAATGACCTTCCAGGACAGAATAGAACTGCCATACAGATGTATCAGGGCTAGAAATCTATACGGAAGCAAGCTGCCACATTTTTCTCCAGCAGTGCAACTAGTGGGTTCAAAGAGGATTTGATCTGGAAACCTTCATTTAGCAGCTTAACTCTTATCCCATTGTGTCAGCAGGGCTCCAATATTCTCATGAATTGAGTGAGTGTTATAAGAATCATAATTCATTGGGAAGTTTGGATAATTCAATTGAAATGCTGCTTCACTAAATAACACATGTTTCATTGAAATTGGAGAGTCTTTGCTTCAGAATTATTTTGATATAGAAGTTTTTCATTACTCTTAGAAGAGAGAAGGATTGCTATGTTAAAAAACGAGTCCAAGGAAATTGTTTTAAAATTCTTTTAAGGGGAACATAGGGAACAGAATCGTAAATCTGTAAATCTCTTTTTATTTTTTTGTCTAATCATTCTGCTGGGTTGAAACCACTGAAGTTTCATTAGTAATCGAATGTCATAGTCACTTTGCTACCAGGGTGCATTTTTGTTTTTGTTGTTGTTATTTTTCTTGGTTTACTTGCAAAGTTCATAGCATTGTTTTTCATATCAGATCCTTCCCATTTACTTAACCCACTTCCTCTCTCCACCCACCAAACTGTGCAACCCTATGATTACATCTTCCACCCTTGTGCTTACCTCATTCT
>NW_006400020.1:2375219-2395917 GCF_000299155.1 Elephantulus edwardii | reverse complement strand
TTCCCTTAGCATAATGCTCTCCATTCCCTCCTAAGTTAGGTAGTGAGTTACAAAATCATCGCTCCTGTGTGCTGTGTGGTATTACATCGTGTGAATGTATCCTAATTTATCCATCCATTCAGTTGTGATTGGACATCTGGGCTCTTTCTATGTTCTGGCAATAGTGAATAATGCTACTATGAACATTGGTGTACAGGTCTTCATTTGTGCCTTAGTTCTAATTTTCTTGGGGTACGTTCCAAGCAGTGGAATAGCAGGGTCATATGGAATCTCTATGTCCAGCTTTCTGAGGAAATACCAGAATGCTTTCCAGAGTGGTTGTACCATTTTACAATACTACCAACAATGTATACCAGTTCCTGTCTCTCTACATCCTCTCCAACATGTATTACTTGCTGTTCTGTTAAACTTTGCCACTGCTACAGAAGTGAGATGGTATCTCATTGTGATTTTGATAAGCATCTCTCTTACTGCTAGTGATTTGGAGTATTTCTTCATGTGTCTGTTGGTCATCCATGTATCTTCCTCTGTGAAAATTCTTTCCATGTCTTTTGCCCAAATTGAGCAAATTTATTTATTAGGTTAGTTGATTTTTTTCCATTTAAATGATTTCATTGTCCAATTATAATTTGCTAATCTAAGATCACCTTATACTTCTGTGCTAATTTATTTAAATGATGTATCAGACAACTGCTTTGAAGTCTTAAATTTTTATTATGTTTCTGACTAAAATTATGCACTCAGAGCAGTTCATAAAATTTTCATTAATTATTTTACTCTTTAGAGTATTGCTTTTTTTTTTCTCAATTTGGTCAAACTTATTTTTTAATTATTTCAAGTATAGCGAATTTACTGTAATGGAAGGTGGTTGTCTAAAGACACACTCTAAACAATTATTTATATTAAATAGAAAAGAAATATTTGTTTATGTCATCCTTTGATGATTTATACTTGACACTATGAGTAATTCTTTTCATGCTGATACATAGTGAGCTTGGTGTGTGTTGGAGAATAAAATTCTATCTTCCTAAATTTTAATCCAGGTGGTGGCACAAGGAAAAATATGAGTGAGAATGTAAGTACTGAGCTTAAAATAGACACTCATTTTCCCAGCCCCTTCAGTGAAATAGTCAGAGCAAAGGTAGTGGAACACACAGCAGGCCACTTGTTCCTGTTGACTTAACCGCAAACAGTGGGGAAAGTGTTTAGCCGCTGGGGAATTCTTGTGATTGAACAAGAACGCAGGAGTTATTTTGATAAGAGAGAATAGTAATGTGGCCAAAACTGTGATCATCCCTGAGCTCTGACACAGGCCAAGGATGAAGACCTAAGTGTTTTTGTTCTTCCTGATGAACAAAGATAAATTCAGCTAGAAAAATAAACACAGCATTTTGGTCAATTTGCAACAATATGGTGAACTAACCTGTATATTTTAGGATTTGGCATGAGAAAGTATGGGAAAATAGTTCAACATCTCAGATTCTGGCTCAGTTTTTGCTGTATATTTGGAAACAGAGCAAAAATTAATGCAGAAACATATTTAACAGTACCACACCAAATGCTGTTAAATCCAAAAGGAAAATTGAAACTGAGGTAGGAGAGCAAAACTTTTTCTCAAGAGAGTTTATGCATTAAATCTGAAGCCAGTGCTTTCTTTGAATTCCAACTGGCTATTCTTAATAGTATTGAGGAGCTTTGGTGTGTAGTGTTTGAGATGCTGGACTGCTGTTAAGCGAAAAATTGGTGATTTGAATTCACCTGCGGCTCTGCGTGAGACAAGCTGGTCTCTTGACGATCTCTTCCTATAAAAGAATTTTGCTTCTGAAATGAATGCATTTTGCTGTAGAATTAGTGTGTGATTTTTATTATTTGCTGTGTTACTGTAGACCAAAATTGAAAAGCATCATTTTTTTTTTAAAATGGCTTCCCAAGTTTAAGAAATTTAACTTAAACTATTTAGGACCTTTTGTTTCTTTTTAATTTAAAGGAAAACATTTATATTAAAATTTAACAGCAATGAATTGTTTCCTGGTGTATTGTTGAATTGGTGAATTGTTTTTGGTGTGTTGGAACCGTAATGACTGTATTCTTATCTAGTTTAAATCAGTCATTTTTGTTGCAGTAAATGGTAAGAGCATGTTTTTCTTATGTTTTGAAGAGGGTTTTTATTTCACCTTCTCTGATTTTAGATGTCAGGCTAATGACATAGATTAAAATCATAGATCCTCTGCTTTGAAAATTTATCAATAAAGAAAATCATACTGACCATGTTATATGGTCATCTGTTAAGAAACATTTTATTCCTGCTATTGACTTGTGTTATGACTCCCTCACAAAGGAAGCGATATTCTGATATTCACTTTACATACACAATCGGATTTAATCTTAACACCTCTAAAAGAGAAATATCTTTATAATAGGCATAATGCATAGTAGAGAAAATCACTTGCAAGGTTAAATCCTTTGTCTAAAACCAGTTAAGTAGTGTCTGATGTCCTTAATGTTAAATCAGGTAGGATGCCCTAGTAAGTATATATAACTAATGTTTAGATAGACAGACAGGCATAAATATATAAATAAATATATACATAAATAAAATGTAAATAAATGGGTTTGGCACTGATTTAGTAAAACTTCATTTACAAAACCAGAACTGAATTTGTTAGCTGTAGCTTACACTTCTTGCTCCGTAAGAAACTATTTACTATTGTGTTCCTAACTTGTTCTCAATTCTTACATATTTTAGAAAGCTCTAGAACCATGGGCATACACTTTGTAGCTCTCATAATTATCTAATATGTTGATCAGCTTACACTGTGAAGAATTTATAAGTAATAACTGCAGTTTCTCTTTTCTCCCTTACCCTAGGGAGATTCTATACAAGCAGGTGATGACTCACCATTCTCTGATTCTGTCACCTTGGAACAAACCACAAGTAACATTGGTGGATCCAGTGGGCGTGTTAGTCTGTGGATGCAGTGGGTGCTTCCCAAAATTACTATAAAACTCTTTGCTGCTGATCCTGAAAATAAAGGCACAGGTACAGAACTATACTTCTTTTTAAACTATAGAGATAACATATTGAACATATTTCTAGAGGGAATATTACAGTTGTTTTTATTATTGTCATTTATAATGAAACATCATTAGATCAAATTAGATTATCTACTAGCAACACTAGTCTGCTGAACCTTGCAGGTGTTTAGGTTTATGTGTTCCTCCGTGCATACATATTCTCTAACTTTGTAATTTCTAAATTTTGTCTTGTTTGTATTAAAATGGACTGTCAAAACCATGAAGTTAATTTTCACAAATTATATTGATGTATTATTTCCTTGTCATGACAGAGTACAGCACTTCACTAATGTTAGAGGATAGCATTTCAAATATCATCTTGTATTTTCCATTTCTTGAAATGGAAGTTGTTCATAGCTTTATTATTATTATTATTATATCAGAGTAAAGCCCTTCACTCATATCAAAATGCAGTGCTCCCAACATTAAATGGGATTTTTCCCTATCTTGAAATGGAAGTCGTATATTTATTATTTGGATTGTACTTATCCTTATTATTGCTAAAGCTTCTGTGGTTAGTGAACAGGTCTCAGTGCCTCTAGAAATATCCAAAATACAGATGTGAAAGTGAAAGGTAGAAGTAAATGTATTACTGTAGATTGTCAATCCAATAGTGAGATTAATGTTTGCTTCTTATTTCAGAAGTTTGTGTGGTCAGTGAACTAGAAGATCTCAGTGCTTCTGTAGATGTCCAGGATGTATATACCAAAGTGAAATGTAAAATAGAGAGTTTCAATATTGATCACTACAGAAGCAAGTAAGTAATAAATCAAGTATGGTAATAGTTACTTGTGTTTTAAAAGTAATTACAGTGTAAAAAAATTTGTTTTACTCACTTCATAAAAAACTATTAGTATATTGTTTTTTCAAAGAGTGTTTTAAAAAAGGATACTTTGATTACTTTTACTTATGTATAGAATATAAAAACGTCTTGCTTCCTAAGGCAATAAATCCATTAATAAATATTTTCATTGCCATATTAATTTTAATAGTTGCCTTTTCTGGTAATCCTAGACTATTTTGTGTGCTGTATTTTTACTAAGATGCCAGAAGCAAGTTAATGGCTGTGGTGGTCACACACACACTCACACTCTCTCTCTCTCTCTTACACACTTGCTTTTTACACCCTGTATTAGTGCTAATCATACATTAAAATTGTAGGACTATCTCATGTCCATTAGCACTTTGAAAACTCTTTCCTTTCTTCACAAGTGTTTATATACACGTAGTAGTTTTTCATTCCTTTCTTAATAAATTTTCGTAAAAAGTGTTATGTATACAAATATTACCAAGAATTCTGGTGGCCTAGTGGTAAATATCTGCCCTGCACTCTCAAAGGCGCATGATTCAAATTGACCAGTTGTTCTGCAGGAGAAAGATGGACACTCTCGTTCTGTGTGATTTACTGCCTCTAAAAACACACTAGAGGGTCAGCTATGGGTTATTTCTGACTCGATGGCACACAACAGCAACAACATACAAATACAGTTAGGTTGTATTAATAAATAGTAGCAGTAAAGTGTTAAAGGTTGTGTAGCTTCACAAAGTTTTTTAATAGTTTCATTAATATTTCCAAAATTAAAAAAATTTCCATCTACTGTTTTCAAAATTGAAGTATGGCTTATAGTCTATGAAATTACGAATACTTTTAAAAATATTTTTTAAGAATGTTTTTAATTTCACATACTATGGTTTAGAAAATAGAGTTTCAATCTATTTCTTCACTTGCTCATCAATAATTATTTGTCACACGTATTCTTCTGTAAGTACACACACACACACACACACACACACACACACACACACACTCTCTCTCTAAATGCACTGAAAACAGTAATTTCAACAAGAATCTAATTCTTCAGGGAAGAAATTTGATTTTTCATCTTTTATCATCTGTAACCTGTTGCTTATGTTAATGACTACCATATCTATGACAGCTGAAAAATTGGATCTTTTGTGAAATATAGAATATTTTTTCTGGTTATGTATTAAGACATGTTATAATAGCTTTAGCTTATCAAGCAAAAATGAGAACTGTTTTTGTTATATTAACAGCAAATGATTAAGGGAGTTATTAATGCATTCGTTGGCTCTTTAGTGTTTTTATATGGTATATATATCAAAATAATTGAATGATTTTTTAGTATAATGTTAGAGTTGAAAGAATTTCTTATGATTGCTATAATCTGTATTCTAGTTCACTACTGTATTAAATATATAGAAATTCAAGGTTATGTCTGCTTTCAATAATATAAACAAAAATACTTTTTTATTGCCCATTATGTGCTAAGCCCCTATTTGAGTGCTAAAATAATGTTTAGCAAAAATACTCTTAGATGTTACATTCAGACTTTATTGCTTAGAAGAGGATATAGCCAATCAAATAAATTTACTTTGTCTTCAAAACATATGCTTCTGTGCAGGACTGCCAAGATATGTAGTTCTGTTATAAATTATTCTGTTGATTGAATTGTCAAATTTACCTTTTTGGTTCAGAATACTGTTGTTTATGTCATAACATTAGAAATAGCTATATATGCTCAATTTTCCAACTCAGAAAAATTGAAGAGAACAGATAAGGTGAACTTATGTTTTCCAGGCCAGGGGAAGGTTGGCAGTCAGGAGATTTTGAAGGAGTATTTCTACAGTGCAAAGAAAAACCTGTGGTGAGATATATTTAGTAATTATGATTTTTGGACATGTATTATAAAACTTCATGTGTCATGTGATAGGACTGATGATCACAAGCTTTTGAGCTCATTAGAGTGTATTGTTTTTGTTGTCCCTCCTAAATTACTTTGAAATAAATAAATGATTTGTAATGATAAAATGATTTTTTAAGTTGCTCATGTTTTGTAGTCATCTTCCTTTTAAAGCAATTATGGAAGCTTATCCTAGAAGCAAAGGTAGGAGTGCTTCTATTAATATACAGTATCTTTAATGTACTATTTTGCTACTGATTTTCTGGAGATTGTTCACATGAAATACCTATGTTTATACTTGATTTTTCTTTACCTTAAGCTGTGAGTGGTGATTTTATACAACAGTGTTCTGTTTATTTCCATTTCCATTTACAATGCTTTTTCAGAAGACTGATGAAACAAGGGCCATACCTTAGCAGTGGTTAAACTTTAACCTATCCAAAGTTCAGCAGGATTAAAAATGATCCAGGTTTTTTTAATTTTTTTTTTCGCTTATGGCTTTTATTGCTTTTTTGTCTTTCACCTTCTTTGCTCCTGTCCATCACCTCAAGGCTTGGGGAAGAGTGTTGGTCTTTGGGGCAATGTGGAGGTGTCTTCCTTTCCTGCACTGACAAGCTGAACAGACGCACCTTGTTGGTTCGACCCATCAGCAAACAGGACCCTTTCAGTAATTGCTCTGGCTTCTTTCCTTCTGTAAGAAATTATTTTTAAATTATGCTTCTGAGCTTCCATTAACAAGAACCCAGAGAAGGGATTTGAGCTATCCATAAAAGTCAACTCTTGATTTTCTTGTCCTATTTAATATCCACTTTGAAAATTAGCTATAACGTATTTTTAAATTATGAACTCATTTGTTGATTCCTTACCCATGCTTTTTGCTAGTGTTCTGTGAATATAAAATTATCTTGCCATCAACATAAGATCAAATTAGACTATTAAATATAGTATGTTTTTATATTGTGCATTTATTGAATGATCAAGAGTTGACAGTACGGCTTTTATTATTTTTAATGATTCTTATTGAGATTCCTTTTTGTTGTTTTCTGTATGTTTATGCCATCACTTTCTCACACCTACTTCAGAGTACCTTATCTGTTTCCTGTTTACTCTATACTGGTCTGTACTTAGGTCATTAAATGTGTACATGACATGCTAGGTTATGTAAAGCTCTGTCTTATAAGAAGCATATGACCTTGGTTATTCTTAGTTTTCTCATGGTACAATATATCTGCATATATCCTCACGCTAATTCTTTCAATTGATACTCTTAAAACCAACAGCACATGTAATTGTTTTATATTAAGAATAAATTTTAACATTGATAATAACTCATAAGAATGTATTATATCACTGCAAATATTTCTGTATATTTTGCCAGCAGGTATGAATTGTTAACTTACTTGTTTTGTAGATCAAAGGTACTTTAAAATTTATCTAAATTTATTTAAAAATTATTTTTAACAATATAAAAATCAATCAAAATATTTGAAATGTTTGTTTTTAAATTTACTACTTTAAATAGCAATTACTATTTTCTTCTTTGACTTTAAACTTTTTTCTAGCATAATCTTACTAAATAACTGGAAAAAAGGTAAAGTGTAGTTTTCTTGTCAGTAGAATTCTGCTTAGATTTTTTTTTCTTCTCTATATCTTCACCAGTATCCATAAAAAATAACTCTAACATAACTTATGAGACGATTCATTTTATATTAGTACTTTTAAAATTTTTCCTGAATTATTAATTTCCTCTAAATTTCTGGTTAAATTTCTTATTAAATTTTTTCCTGTGTTTCCGATCTCATCTTTTGACTAGTATAAGTTAATATTGCTATATGAAAAGTAATATCTGTACTCCAGCTAGTATTCATTCCACAGAGCATTTATTGTCCATGTTGAAAAAAATTAATGTAATAGTTTTTTACAATTATATATTTATGGAATTTACATTTTAATGCTACTTACATTCAATAGGAACCCTGCTGTCTCAGTGCTTAAGTTCATGACTGACTGATAAATAGAATGTTAGCATTTTGAACTCACAAGTTGTTCCATTGGAGAAAGTGCACTTTCATAAGGCTTTGCAGCCTTGATAACCCCATGAGGCAGGTCTAAACTGTTCTGTGCAGCCACTTTCTAGCATAGATTTACACTCAGTAAGCTTAAAATATTTTTCCACATGAAAATATTTATATGTTGAAATCACTTTCAGACTATACCCAGAATTAACATGTTACTATTAATTAACTCTGAGGGTAAGGAACTGTGCTGTTTTTAACTGTGCACACAGTTTAAATCTACCAGCTGCTCCATGGGAGAAAGATGAGCAATCTCTTCCTATGCAGTTTACAACTTCTGAAAACCTGCTGTGGGTTCTGATTGAAAGGCACATAACAACAGCATGGCTGTGTAGATTTGTAGTAGGTTCTAAGTCTCTCAAAAATCTAGTTTAGGCACCCATTCCAGGGTGGCAGTGCCCCTCACGGTGAGGCCATAGCACACTCAGCTGCTCTCTGCCTTGCCCGCTGTTGGCTTGCTTGTTACCAACATGTTGCAAGACCTGGGAGCATTTACTTTTCATGCATCCCTTAGGCGTTTTTTGTTATTGTTTTGTTTTGTTTTTGTTGGTATACTCTGATTTTATAGCAGACATGATTGACAAATTGAGAAAATTGACAAGCTAATGTTAACACAATATGTGTTAGCCTACATGATACATCATATGTAGTCACCAATTTATTTTTTAAAATTTTATTTTACTAATTTTAATGAACATGTACCGAGATTTTGGATTTCCATTCATTCATTGTTGCACTTTTTTCTCCACTCCCTCTCCCAGTTTGCGCCTCTCTTTGAAAAGCAAAAGATAAACTTCTTCATTAGTATACAATCCTCCCTCCGCCCCCCCCCCCAAAATGTAGAGAACAAAAGAAAACCAGAAAGGAGAAGTAATGAGAAAACTAAGTATAGTTAAAAACACTCATGACAATTACAGGAAAAATTAGGATCTTACACATTTCATTTAATGCACACCATTCCAAGTTCATTTTTTAAAAAAATGATCACACAGTACTTTTTCAAAAAAGGAAATGTCCCAATGACATCTTCTTTTACATTCCTTCAGTGTCAATTCCTGATTAAAAACAAAATTAACAATGATGACTTACTGACAAGCTTTTTTTAAAAAAAATCATGTTCTTATTTATAGGATGTTAGGCATTAGGATATGGAGTCAAAGATTTGTTAGTAATGAGATAATGTAGGCTCAGATGTCCTGCCTACTGTTTCCCACTGGTTTGGCATTTTTTCCTTTCCTCTGTTTATATAAATAAGTTCCCTTCTATTTCTTCTTCTCCAGTGTAATTCTTCTCTTTAATAAGTCTTTGGAACTAATAGCTCAAAATATTACTGTACCTAGAAAGAGTGATGGGGAAATTGGACTACAGTTCAACTCTTTTATGTTGAGTAATTAACATAAGGGATTTTGTATACGTGAATTATGTTGGGTAATTAGTATGGGGGAATTTTATGTGCATTAATTAGTTCCAAAAACGGACTTTCTTATATGTAGAAGAAAACTCAAGTATAAACTTTATTCTTTTAAAGATACACTTTTACTATTACTTGTTTAAGTATACAAGAATAATGTGAAAGTTAATGAAACTACTTTTATCAGAAATTTTGGTGTTACACTGGTATAAATTCATTCTCAATTACATGTATGTGTCAGAATTGTAAAAAGACTAGTAGTTAAGTTTATAAATGTACACATTTGAAAATGTAAATGCTTATTTTTGTGTCATATGACCATTTTTCTAACATGCATAGCTTTTGTGTCATATGACCATTTCTTCTAACATGTTTAACTTTGTTATGAAAGTGTGTATAGATGATGCTCTTTGTAGAGCTCTAGCTTTATAGAAAGGAACCCTGACATCATGTTTAATGCCTCACACAAGTGGTGCAAATTCACTGGTTTTCATAGGATAGAAGATGGTCAGGCTTCTTAAATAAATATTTATAGCCTCAGAAACTTGATGGAGGATTACTGTGTGTCAGACTTGATACAGAGGTGATGAATTCCTTTTTGGGGTTTGTCTTCATATTAAGAGTTCTCCGGAGGCTCTAGTTAAGCGCTTAGTTGCTAACTGAAAGGTCTCACCAGTGGAAATCCACCAATTGCTATAGGGGAAAAGGATTGGACAGCCCCTTTGTAAAGATTAGCAGCCTTGAAACCATGCAGGAGGGTTCCATCATTATGAGATATTTGGGACTGTGATTTTTTTTGGTTTTATTTCTTTTCTTATAATTTAGCCCAGTTATCCAAAGATAGCTCTTTGATAAGATAGCTTTGTTTATGTTCCACCTGAATAACCTAATGCCAGCATATTGATGTTTAGAAATGAAAACAAAATCTTCAAGTAGTCTGTATCAAGTTATTAAAATTACAGAGAATAAAGAAACTATATGAACAGACACAAAATATTAAAGTCCCTCGAAGTCTAGAACTTGAATTTAGGATTCCTACCTTAGGGTTTCAGTTTTGTTATCCTAATATTTCTGAGGTTTTGCCTCATACACAAAATCGATCAGTAATGTGGCCATTAATATGTGTAATGTATGAGATATGTATGATGTTGTTAGGTGACAAAAAGTTGACTCTGGCTCATAGTCTCTCTGTGAACAACAGAGATGAACCTTACCCTATCTGTGCCACCTTCATCATCTCTGATATATTTGAGCACAGTGTTACTAAACTGTGTTCATCTCTCTTACTGAGGGTCTTTCCCTCCCTCACTGTAAAAATACTAATAAAGTAATTTTCTCCTTTAAAATAATTCTTTTTTTTAATTGTGTGCTCTGCCTTTCTTTTTCTGAAACAGACTACTGCTAAACTTTTAGATGGTTCTCATCAGCAACATGGATTTCTCTCTCTGACATACACAAAAGCTGTAACAAAAAATGTCCGCCACAAGTTAACATCAAGAAATGAACGGAGAAGTTTCCATAAGTTATCAGAAGGTTTAACAGATGGTTCTCCTCATTTTCTTCATGAGATTCTTCTTTCTGCACAAGCGTTTGACATTGTTCTTTGCTTCCCTTTACTTAATGCCATTGCAAGTATATTTCAAACAAATCTACCAAAGATGAAAAAAGAAAAAAGAAAATCTCCTGGTCAGCCCATGAGGACCCACACGTTGACGTCACGCAATTTACCTTTGATTTATATCAACACAAGCGTGATCAGAGTTTTTGTTCCGAGAACAGAGGGAATACAGCCAGCTGTTAGAGGTATTGTCTTCTGATTAGTTTGTTTGTTCATTCGATTTTACATTATTTTCTTCTCGAAACCTTAGTTTTCTCCTTTTTTAAAAATATGGAAGAGTAACTTCCAGTTCGGTGTATTTTTTAAAGAGTAAGCATGTTATAGCTATTATATAAACCTCTATGAGATATGTCAAGAATACTGGATAAAGAAATGTCTGACTCTATAGGAAACATCATTCTCCATTAGTAACTAGAATAGTAAATACTAAATTTATTTTCTTAAGACTTTTGCTATTAAGGGTTGTACTTTTCTCTCATTTGTTTCATTAAAGTAAAACTGTTGATAAGATGTGTATGTATGAGAAAGAGACAGTGAGCTCTTTTAACCTGGTGGATAAGGAGTTGTACTGCCAATCTAA
This sequence comes from Elephantulus edwardii, assembly GCF_000299155.1. Taxonomy (NCBI): domain Eukaryota; kingdom Metazoa; phylum Chordata; class Mammalia; order Macroscelidea; family Macroscelididae; genus Elephantulus; species Elephantulus edwardii. The sequence continues at coordinate 2,384,456 of NW_006400020.1, read as the reverse complement.
AGGCATGTGGTTTGAAACTTCCATGTAAAAAAGACATGAAGTCTCTTCCCATGAAATTTATAGCCTCGGAAAAGCCACTAAAAGGCCAGCTATGAGTTTATTTTCCAAGTCTTATCCATATTTCCAACACACACACAGAGTTGTCATTATATGCCATCATATTGGAACCAACTTATAGTTGACTCTCCAGCAGGTTTCCAGAGGCATATCTCACATATGTATACATCACAACCTTGCCCTGTCTTGCACCATACCCATAATCTCCCTCATGTTTCAGCCATTGTTGCAGTCACTATGTCAATCCATCTTTTTGAGGGTCTTTTGCTGATCTTCTCTCTTTCCCATAATGATGTCTTTTTCCATAAATTGGCCCATCCTAAAAATATTTTGAAAGTGTAAGATGAATTTTCAGACCACTTGCCTCAGTAAATTGCCCTGGTTACACTTCCTCCAATACAAATTTGCTTTTCCTTCTAGCAGCTCAGTCTATATTCAGTCTTCTTTGCCAAAAACACAATTCAAAGGCTCTGCTGCTGATTCAGTATTCCTTATTCATTGTCCAACTTTGAGTTGTATAAGAAACAATTGAAAAATACAAAAGCCTGTTACTGAGCATATGAGCTGGACAATGACTAAACATGACAAAAGAATTGATTACTTTAGACTTGTGGTATTGAAGAAAAGTATTGAGCATACCATGAACTGCCAAGAGAATAAACAGGTCTGTCTTGGAGAGAGTAAAACCAAGTTTCTTCTTGGAGGCAAGGATTTTGAAGCTCCATCTCACATACTTTGGGCACATATCCAGAAGGAACTGGTCCTTGGAGAAGGACATCTTGCTTGCAGTGGTGGAGGGACAGCACAGAGGAGGAAGACCCTGGATGAGATGGAATGACATGATTATTGGGGCAATGGGATTAGCTGTGTGTGAGTCAGTGAGTCTGACTTAGGATAGAGCAGGGTTCAGAGCTGTTGTACATAGGGTCTCTATGAGTCACAGGTAACAGAATGCTATATAATGAGAAGAACAACAACAAATCATGTGATCTACTATGCTAGGAATGACAAATTGAGAAGGATGGTGTCATGTTCATCATGTGAAAGAACCTATCAAGATCCATCCTAAAGTACAATACTTTGAGTAACAGGACATTTTATATGCATATAAAGAAGGCTTATCACTACAATTAATCTTCATCAACAGTGGATGCCACAGATGAAGAAATTGAGAGTTTCTATAAATTCTTGTAGCCTGAAATTGCTCGAACATGGAATCCAGAGGAATTAATTAAATAATGTTTAAAGAAAGCCTAAACTGCAGCCATGCACATGGATGTCATCTCACTTGATGAACTACACACAGGGATCAAGCTGACTGCATCAGGAAAGAAATGATGGAGAAACTTAATATTAGTGTGAAGGCCAGGCCAGAGGCTCACGGTGGAACAGATAATCAATTACTCCTATAAAGTTAAAATTAAAATGGAAGAACATGAAAACAAATCAACAAGTGCCAAAATGTGCCCATTAGTTTGTCCCATCTGAATTTAAAAACCTCCTCAGTAATAGATTTGATCACACTAGTGCCCAAAGACTGGACGAGTTGTGAGATGGCAGTAAGAACGTCATCCATGAAGAAAGCAAAAGGTCGTTACTAAGACAGGGAAGAAAGACTATGTAAGAAGAGATTCTGAAACTTGCAGTAGAACATGGAAAAGCCAAGAAGAAAAGGTGGGGGATACTGAAGTAAGAGAGTTAAACAGAAGAGTGCAAAGGGAAGTTTGACAAAATAAAGCACATTATTATACAACATAATGTGTTAAAGAACTGGAGTTTCAAAATCATAACGAAAGAATACCTGTGACGTAACTCAAGCTGAAAGAACTGAAAAAAAAAATCAAGCTTCAGGTTGCAATGCTGAAGGATTCACATATTTAACAGTGCACAAAGCATCAAGAAATGAAAGAAGAAATAAACAATCAGTGTAACAAGTAGAATTGTTTCAACAGTGAGAAATTTCAGGAGCTATGGTTTCAGGAATCAGTGGTAACAAAGCAAATTGCTTTTGGCCCTGAAATCATTTGCCAAAAGTATGACCCCAGAAATTGATGGAATACCAATTGCTGCAAATAGGTGCAGCCCTATATGTGCTCATTAGTCCATGCCCAGATATTTGAAGACATCTAACTGGCCTACTTACTGAAAGAGACCCAAATCTGTTTCCATTCTGAAACCAATGATCCAACAGAACATGAAGGTTATTGATATCTTTAATATTGCATGAAAGTAAAATTTTGCTGAAGATAATTTTTAAAAGGCTGGAACAATACATTGATAGGGTAATTCAGGAACTCATGGAACGAGGGACACATACATATGCAGGTTTTAATTTTCAAAACAAAATGACCTAATTATGAAATATAATAAATCTATGTCATTTTAGTACTTACGTAGTGACTGAAAGTAGGAATAGTGATGAGTTAACTTATTTCTCTGTCATCTTCTATCCTTCTCATTGCCCTCTGAAGTCAAAATACTAGGTTTTTAACCAAACTGAGTTAATAACCCTCTGTTATTGTGATTGTTATGTATTGTTGAGCTGGAAACAACTCGTAGTTGACTCTTGTGAGCTTTCAGAGGCGGTAAGTCACACAAGAGGAGACTGCTCATCATTCTTCCTCAGAGAGGCTGGTGGATTTGAACTGCATGCCTTTGTGATGGTAGCCCCAATTGTTACGACTAGGCCATAACAACTCCCTAGTAAATCTATAAGGCAAATTTATTTTTAAATTCTATGCTCTAATAGAGATTAAAAAATACATTTAAAATGCTAATAATGTAGTTGCAGAAGCAATATTGCAAGTCTGGTTTCAACCAGGATATTGTTTATATTACATGTATTGTTTGTCAAGACTCTGACTTCCAGGTGTTTGACTTGCAGCTTAAACCTTTCATTTAAGATTATCCTACTATTTTTAGATTTAGTATGTGTTCTAGAATGGGTATTTCCTCAAGAAACTAATTTTTGAAAAAATATATATAATTAAAGGAAAGAAGGAAGACATTCATTTTCATGTTGGAAGTGCTTCTAGAAGGAACATTTCCTCGTATGGCCCAGCTATTAAATGCAGGTCAAATGAACCAAAAAGAAAAGGGACATTTAGGTCGGTTTTTTTTTTCAACTATAAATTACAAAAATGACTCAAGGCACTTTTTTGTATAAATGCATATTTTTTTTCTATTTCAAAGATAAATTTTGATAAGCTAAATACTTTAATAAAATTAATTATTGTATTCTAGCTTTTGAATAATCTTCATTATGTGCTCCTCCCGTTTTAATATAAGTTCATAGTATAATCTAGTAAGAACACTTGGCTTTAACAGAAACAGAATTCTGTTTTTGGAACTGGCCTTGTATGTAACACCAAATACGTCATTTTTCTTCCATATGTACCTCATTTACTGTAGTGTTTCTATTCCATTTCAGGCTTTCATATGGTGGGTAGTATCTGTAGCCTGGAAGAACAGTTAGCAAGTACACTAATTGCACTATTGTGGTATGGTCTATTCTCCAGGCTTACTATTTATTGATTTAATTGATGCCTGCTGCTTAATCAGAGGTTTTGCCCACATTGAACTATTTGATAAGCTTGGCATAAAATGCAAGATCTGTGAAATGTAAGCAATGTTCATAGTCTAAGGACCTATAATCAAGCCAGACCTCTAGTCATTTGAAAATAGTGCAGCTGCATGAGAAGCAATTTTCTATTTGATCTTCTTTGCTGTGGACATTTAAAAGTATTGTCTTTAGCGTGGCATCCATATGCTAATATTTATTGTAATAACTTGTGTCTTTTCCTCCTTTTAGCTGCCCTTCCCTCCTGTCTCTTAATTTTGCCTTCTCTCTCTCTCCCTTTAGGAGCATTTTACTCTGGCTTCTTCTTTTACTCATTGAATATCTTTATTCTTTTTCTTTCTGACTTTCTTAATTCTGAATTTCTTTTTTTGGACTAATGTAAGTCAGACCATACCAAGTGGACCGCTGAAGCAGCTGGAAATAATCTCCTAGCTTTTGCATTCTTTGGGCACCAGAGTTTAGGAAATATGGCTTGTATGTGTTTGTAGGCATGTTCTGTTCAAGATAGTCCTGAAGTCTTACAGCCTAGGCTTTTGCTCATCTGTTTATGGCATACTGTAGCTCCTTGAAAGAAATTACTGTTTATATTTTATTTAAAACTCAAAATTGTGTAGTATTGAGATTTTTAAAAACCATTTGAAATAGTTTTTCACTTAAGAAGAGAAAGATTAAATTTAATATAAACTAAGGGGCCTATCAAGAACCCTACCTAATTCTAATACTCCTTAAGAAAAGATTTCTTAATTAGCTAGTAAGACTGTAGAAAAATTGTTAAGCATAGTAAATAAGAATAGATGGTTACAAAAATAAAAAAAAAAAAAAAAAAAAAAAAAAAAAAGAATAGATGGTTACATTTTGTCTTAGTTGGTAGTTAGAATTGACAGGTCTTTTCACCTTTTACTATTTTCAAACCTTAGTTTTAGACATCTTTAGAGGTGGAAGTTTTACATAATTTTTCTCAAATCATTTTACAGTAGATAGTATTATCTTGGAAAGCAAATTGAAATAGCCTTATAAGAAAGGCTATTCTTTCTTCAGCATGTAGCCATCACATTTATTTTTTTATCTTCTGGTATGTTACACTTTAAAGTACTGTACTGAATATAGTAAATCCATTGAAGGGAAGGGTCAGCTGTGGGTCAACTATGACTCGACCACTTACAACAACAACATGCTCAATATATTGTAATTATCAGTGATCATATAAACTTAAATCTCCATTATTTTTATTTACATGAAATTGTGGCTAATTTTTATATTCTTTAATGTATTTCTAGACAATAGAGTATCAGAAACCCAGAATTGAAATCACTTGGGATAAACAAAGATGCAGCTGAATAATTCTATGAAAATCCTATCCTCACAGCATTTTACACCTCCTCATTGCAAGCTCACACTCACTCTCTCTCTCTCTATATATATATATACATATGTGTATGTATGTATATGTATATATGTATGTGTTTATATACTTATATTTATTACCATATATTTTAATATTGAGTGTGGTATTGTTTTTTAAATACCAGTGTAACAGAAAACTAATTACTAGTATATAAAGGGAGTGGAGACTTAGAAGGGTCTAGTATTTTCTATTTTAAACAACTTTTCTATTTTTTCAGATTTATTGGTCATATGTTGAAGTGTTTCTTCCCTAGTCCCTTAAAGAATTCTCTTTATTCTTTAAATTATACACAGATCCAAAATACACATCATAAATCTCTTTATTTTATTGTAGCTTCTCAGGCAGCAAAAGAAGATACCTTGGTTTTAAAGATTGGCTCTGTTGCCATGGCTCCCCAGGCCGACAATCCTCTTGGAAGATCTGTTCTCAGGAAAGATATTTACCAGTAAGTTTATTTCCTTTTGTTCAATCTTGCAAAAGTTCCATCCTACAAAGAATAGTGTACTGATCAATAAAATTTGCTTAGTGTGGCCTGTAGAAATACTTTTCATTCAAGACCTTTTGATATTTAAAACCAGGTTTTTCTGATTTTCTTCAGTTGTGGGTTTTTAAATTCATTCAGACAAATCAAGTATTTCTGTGAAGTGTTGATGAATAACAGAATGTAAGTACCAAGTCACCATAAAACTGAAGAAGTGCAGTTTGGAAAATTTTAGCAGACTTTACATTTGACCAAATCTCTAATCAGTTAAGAAAATAAGGTCCTTTCTAGAACCACCACATCCTACTGTCGTCAAGATATATCAAAAGTGGATGTATTTTCTTAATTTAAACGTAAGCCATTATTTGAAATGTAAGTCTGTGGATGTCATATGGATCAAAGCTGTAAAGGAAAGCAAACTTCTAAAGAGAAATTTCACAGTAAACACTTTCTGTGAAAATGCTGGGCTCTGGATTTTGTCACTGACTATTTGCAAACCACACCAAGCATATATGGACAACTAAACTGAGGAACACATGTAATCAACATGATAAAAATAATATATGGTTCATACTGAAGTTGGCAACATTGCCAGACATAAAAGTACAGTTGCAAATAATATAAAGTGGGAAAAGTCACAGAAATACAGATGAACAAGTGTCTTAGTCTTACTGCTGATCTGTTTTTCAGATGTCACAGTCGCACTCTTTTAAAACAGTAAATTCTACTGTTTTCCAGTAGAACTTACTACTAGTAAAGAATTCTGTTCTTTATATATTATGTAACATATGATGGTTTTTACTTTAAATGCACCAAGAAATTTTAGTTTTGGAATTACTCAGAAGCTTGAGGTGGTTTTTTTTCTCTCTTGAATTACATATCTTGGTCTGTTTTGTGTTTTTAATGATCTATAACCTCCCTTTTTAATTTTTTTTATTTACAGTAGTCATTTCTGAATTGAATTTATATTTAGCCAGTTTATCTGAAATATTTTAATGTTCCACCTAAAGGTGAATTTGAAGATTATTTAATCTAGCATGTTTATTTTCAAGATTCTGAAACTCAAGACCTGAAATAATAGTTATCAGTAGCCAGATAATGATGGAGCCAAAATTACAATTGAGGAACTTTTTACTTTTTTAGAATATAAGGCCAGGAAAGCACTAGACTTTAAATTCTGGGTGAAAAGATGTTTTTCTTTTTCTAACATTTTGAAATATTAAAAAAAAAATCAAGAGCACTTTTCTCTTGCACTTCAGAATTGATTCTCAAAGAAGATCCTACTTCAATTTGGTGACAAAAGAATGTTCTAAAGGAGGCAAGGATTCTGAAGCTTCATCTGACATACTTTGGTTATGTTGCAGGGGAGGACCAGTCCTTGGAGAGGGATGTCATGCTTGGGAGGGTGGAGGGACAGCATAGGAGAGGAAGGCCCTCAATGAAGTGGATTGATTCAGTGACTGAGTTAATGAGAGTAGGTTTGTCAGAGACAGTGAGGTTGGCACAAAATAGGGCTGGTTTAATGCTGTTGTTGGTTGCTCACATAGGGTCGCTGTGAGTCTCAAGTGACTCAGTGGCACAAAACAACAACAACAACAATCAGCATCAATAAATTAAACCATTAAGATGCTTCCACTCTCACCACACATTATGACACTTAATGAATTGCAGCCTAATTTGGAACTCAGTTTGCATTCTTTGAGTAGGCTCCTTGAGGTTTTCTGTGTATCTCTCATGCAGATTCTTAAGCTGTTGTTTTGGTTTCTTCCTAAATGATCTCTTTAAAATTAATACCCTTGAAAGGTTTCGTTTTATTTCTTTTTTTAATTTCTTTTTTCTTCTCCCTCAGTAAGAGTACCACCTCTATTGGCCCGAACCAGCACAAATATTTTAATACCTTCTAGTCCTGTGTCCTTTGTTTTGGTTTCTTCCTTGCCTCCCAACCTCTTCTCTATTGCTTGCTGGGAAGTTTCCTAAGTGTTTCCTTTCCCCTCTTTTTCTTCCACTGCCACCAAAATGGCAATAAATAAATAGATGTCATTCTTTGAATGACATGGCTTACTCTTTAAGCCACAAAGCCACGAATTGGTTGTATCATCCATATAGAATATATTTCTTTTCTTTTTTAAATTTTTATTATTATTATTAATTTTAATAAAAAATTACAGAGACTTTGGATTTTCATTCATTCACTGTTGCATTTTTCTCCTTGCCCACCCTGTGCCCCCAGTTCATGCTTCTCTTTGAAAAGTAAAAGAAGAATTCTTTCATTGTTATACAGTCCCTCCCCTCCCAGGTCCACTCCACTATGCAGCCTTTGTTTTGGACTCCTGTAATCACATATCCCTTTTAAACAGCTCTCTACCTCATCTATTTCAATGCAGTATACATAATTTATCCCATCTTTCTCAGTCTCTCCCCAACCCCAATAACAGTATTGTTTTACAGCAGTGGCACTGTGCAGTATCTGTCCTTTTGTGACTGACATATTTCACTCAGCATAATGTCCTCCAGGATCACCCATTTTGTATAATATTTCATGAGTTCTTTGTATTTCAATGCAGCATAATATTCCATCGTGAGAATATACCAGAGCTTCTCTATCCATTCGTTTGTTGATGGGCACTTAATTTGTTTCCTATTGTGAACAAAGCTGCGATAATTATGGGTGTGCATATATCTGTTTGGGTGGCAGGTATGGTTTCTTTGGGGTATACATCCAGTAGTGGAAGTGCTGGGTCAAATGGTATTTCTTTTTGCAACTTTTTGAGAAAGTGACATACTGCTTTCCATAGTGCTTTCACCATTTTACATTCACACCAACAGTGAATAAGGGTTCCAGTTTCTCAGCTTCTCCAGCATTTGTTGTGTGCTGTTCTATTTAATTTTGCTATTCTTACTGGGATGAGATGATACCTCATAGTTATTTTGATTTGCATCTCTCTTAGAGCTAGGGATTTTGAACATTTCTTCATGTGTTTGTTTTCCCTCTGAATGTCTTCTTTGGTGAAGTTTTTGTACATATCTTGTACCCATTTTTCAATGAAATTGTTTACCTTTATCTTGTTGTGGTGCTTGAGTAGTTTATAAATTCTAGATATAAGTCGCTTATCTGACATATCAATACCAAATACTTTTTCCCACTCTGTGGCTTCCCTTTTTACCCTGTGGGAGAATTTTTTTGATATACATAGGGATTTGATTCTTAGAAGGTCCAGTTCATCTATTTTATCCTCTCCTGGCTGTAGACTTTTTTTGGGATGCTTGGGAAGATATGATATATTTCTAATCTGTCACTTCTCATTTTATTCTAAGATAGTCAAGAGTTTTAGACTCTCTCTCCTCTTATTTGAAAAAAACCAAACAAAACCCAGTAGCAGTACTTGACTCACAGTAAATATTTAATAAAGGATTGTAAAATATCATTATCTCTTCTGTATGTGCCCATTTATACCTCATTTGTCTAGACACCAGTAAGATTCTTCCCAAGGATAAATTGAAATGAGTCATTCTGAAAATCTATATTTTTGCTCATGTAATCTTATTTTCTTAATGACATTATTTATATCCAGTCTGTTTCCATGATATTTTATGCATTCACTTCCCATTGTAATTATTTATGTTTTTTCTTGTTCTACCTTGTGTTCTCTGAGGATAGGCACTGCTCATTCATATTCTCTCTCTCTCTCTCTCTCTCTCTCTCTCTCTCTCTCT
>NW_006400020.1:2372703-2375119 GCF_000299155.1 Elephantulus edwardii | reverse complement strand
CTCCCACTCCCTCTCCCTGTCCCTCTCCTTCTCCCTCTCCTCAGCTCCTATTGCAGTTCTGAATGACCCCTCTTCCTAGGCTTTTGACCAGACTTCCTAGACTTATTTCTGTTTATTCTAGGCCTCTATTTACATATATTTAAAAGGTGGATAATAGCCTAAATTCGTCTTTAGACGTAGGTATTGTGGTGTTACCCTAAAAATTGGCTTTTTGATCCATTAACCACTGGTCTCGAGCTACCTTAACTGCACACAAGTAGCCTTACAAATCAGCATCAGCTGTGGGACTAGGATAAGTGAAGGGAGTGCTTCCCACACTAAACAGCAAGACTTGAGGCAAGCACAGCATATGACGCAAGTCCCTGGTTAGAACAAGACCTTGATCATGAAGAAACTGGTATTGCTATGGGAATACTGTGACCAAGTGTGACCTGAGGCTTCTTGGATTTGTACTTAACACACTTGGATTTTGCTCTTTTTGCCTTTGATCATGGAAGGAAAAGCTATCAGCTGAATTGAAGCTGGAACCTGTACTGAACAGTTGTGCCTTGGAACTGTTGGGCTAAACCCTGGATTTATTTTGGGTAAAATTCTTTGCCTTCCCTACTTTCCAGTATCCTTCACTAATAAACCTCACTATTGATACCATTACTGTGAGTGTGAGTCACCAACAAATAAATGAACTCTTGTAGCTAGTGACAATCTGAAATGTCTAGAAAGGAGAAAACATGCCATAAAGGCCCAAGACCATGAACATCTCACTGAAAGGACCAGAGAAAGTAAGAATAACACAGGTCCTCACTGCCCCAGAGAAGAAAGCAAATAGTCTAGAGCCCATGAGAAAGCTGTTAACTGTGAGCATCACAACAGATTATGTCTAACCTTGACAAGAATAGTGATCCTGGGACACTTGATTGTGCTCATGTGAAACCTATACTTGGATCAGGAAGCAATAGTCAGAACAGAGCAGAGATACACTGATCAAGAGAGGTGTATGTCAGCATGATTCAAGATCACGAAAGTTGTACATCAGGGATGAATCCTGTCTCCATACCTTTTCAATCTTTAGTCACTCGGGAGGCTGAACTCTAGGAGCAAGAATGTGGCATCAAGATTGAAGGAAGACTTATCAGCAACCTGCATTATGCAGATTACACAACCTTGCTTGGTGTATCCTGCAGAAGCTCGATGACTGTAATCTTCAATATGAATTGAAGCGCAACATTAAGAAAACAAAGATACCACTGGGCCAATTGGCAGCTTCATGATGAACAATGAATAAATTGAGATTGTTGATAACTTCAGCTTTCTTGGTTCCTCAGTCAACACTCTTGGCACCAGTAGTCAGGAAATAAAAAGACAAATTGCTGGAAAGGAATGTCAGCTGTCAGGACCTCTCTAGAGTGCTGAAAAACAATGAAGTCAGGCTGGAAATTAAGGTTCACTTGGTCCAGGCCATGGTATTCTCAAAACTTGCTATGCATCTGAGAGCTGGACAGTGACTAAGGATGACAGAAGAAGGATTGATGCTTTTGAGTTGTGGTGGAGAAGAGTGTTGAATATATTGTGGAGAACAATGGAGAACAACCAGATCTGTCCTGGAGAAGGTGAAACCAGGCTGCTGCTCCTTGGAGGCAAGGGTTTTGAAACTCTGTCTCACATACTTTGGGCACGTGGCCAGGAGGACCAGTCCTTGGAAGGGAGAAGGGACAACACAGGAGAGGAAGACCGAGGTTGAGATAGATGGACTCAGTGCCTAGAGAAATGGGATTAGAACTGTCTGAGACAGTGAGCATCAGAGGAGAAATGGCAGAAGTAGAAAGTACATTGAACTCAATATTCAGAGTCTGAGTTGATCTGTCAGAGAAAAAATATACACACAAAGCATGAACTTTTGCTACTGCAACTGCTTTTATTTTTACTATGACTGTATCACTGTAAAATTTCAATTGTCTAGAAACAAAAGGCTATATATGATTTCTTGGGTATACAGTATCCAGAATAGACAAATCCAAGTTGATATTGTTAGGTGGCATCTAGTCAACCACATCTCATAGCGACCCTAGGAGTAATAGAAAAGAACCTTATCCTTTCCTGTGCTATCTTCATGATGTCCAGTTTGCTTGAGCTCATTGTTAGAGTCACTGAGAAAATTCATCTTGTCTCTTTTTCTGACCTTTCCCAGCATGCCGAAAATATATGAGATGAAGTTTCACCATCCTCACATGCAAAGAACACTCTGGCTTCACTTCCTTCAGAAAAAATCTGTAGAGAAAGAATATAGACTAGTGGTGAGCAGGAGCTGAAAAGTTGAGAGACTGGAGATGATTGTTAATGAACATAGTTAACAGTTAATTTCAGTTAACAGATGCTGCCATGGACGTGCTCACCAAATTGTGCCAAGAAATCTGGAGAA
>NW_006400020.1:2370262-2371357 GCF_000299155.1 Elephantulus edwardii | reverse complement strand
TATAATATAGAGAGAGAGAGGGAGGGAGGGAGAAAGTAAGTATATACTTTTTCTAGGGGTGATGAAATATTGTATAATTAGTGGAGAAAATTGTGTAACTTCGGGAGTATGCTCAAAATCACTGATTTTACTTTTATAAATGGTCATATTATGTATTTACATGTCCATTTAAAAGTAGTACAGTGTTAGAGCATGCTTCCCATGCCTGAGACATTTTAACAACTGCTGTGATAATTTAGATACTAAATGGAGCACTATATTTGGTTTCGAAAATCATTTTACCCCCTCTATGTATCTAGAGATCATTTCGGTGGCACTTCGTGTTATCTTTTACTTTTTGAATTTCCTAAACTCTTTATCACTTTTTTTCCCTTCTTCTTTCTGTAGTCAAAGATAGTTACTCTCCCCTTTGTGGTTTTTAATGCAGCATTCCTCAGAGTTTGTTCACAGACTACAAGCTTCATGGAATGTTAAGAGAGGTCAAATAAGTTTGGCAAGTTTCTATTTATCTAAAGGTAAAACATTTTGTTAGTACTTGGCTTCTCAGAGCTTTAAAGACTGTGAATTCCTGAAAGGATGCTAGAGAGGGCCAACTTTTACAAACTTACTTGAATATGGATACACTGTAATGCAGGCTTCCCAGAAGAGTAAATTATACTGAACAAAATTTGGAAAGAATATTTTAGCCTTTTTTTGGGTCACTTGCTTGTAATATTTGTCTTTTACTGATTCATGATTCATTGTCTCACTTTCCAGATAAATATATTCCTTGAGAAAATGAATTTTACCCTTAATAATTTTGTAGCATTGTACTTTCTAAAGTATTTCAAAAAAAAGTAAATTATCACACAGCTGCTAAAACAGGAAGAATTTACACCATCCTCCTCCCATGGATTAGCGGGTAAATTTGAACTCTGTGCCTGTGAGATTGTGGCATAGCTTCTTTTTTTCTTTTCTAAATTTTATTAGTTTTAATGAACATTTACAGAGATTTTGGGTTTTCATTCATTCATTGTTGCACTGTTTTCTCCACCCTCCTCCCCAGTTCGTTATTCTTCGCCCCCCCATGTCTGTTTTAATTGCCAATTGCCACAG
>NW_006400020.1:2338726-2368270 GCF_000299155.1 Elephantulus edwardii | reverse complement strand
TGTATTGGGATTGCATTAAATGTGTAAATTGCTTTTGGTAGTATTGCCATTTTCACAACATTGAGTCTTCCTATCCATGAGCAAGGCATAGCTTCTTATCACGAGGCTACCAGAGCTCCCTAAAATAATAATTGTTATTTTATGCTGTAAAACAACAATTGTTTTATGCTGTAGAGTCAGAGTCAACCCATCTGGAATGTTTTCAAAGATAGTTAATCGCACGAGAGGGAGGAAATTACCCATCCTTTTCCCTCAGAGCATCTAGTGACCTCAAACTGCGTGCCTTCGAGATTGTAGTACAGCTTCTTGCCACCAGGCCCCCAGCGCTCTCTCAAAATATTAAAGAAAAAGTTGTGAGATAAGTTCCTTGAGAAATATTGCCTTTAGAGTGACATGTATCTCAGAGGATCTTGTGATTGAAGAAGTAAACAAGAAAGAAATAAGGCTTCAAAAATATGCAGAAAAAGCATTGATGGTTCTAACAAATGACTTGTATCTAGAAAATATAATGTATTCATTCAAATGAAATTGGCAATTGAAAAAGAAGAACATTGTTAAATAACTTGAATAGCTATTACTTGAATTCTGATGGCAGAGTCTGTATGGGATTGCACTGCTGACCCAAAGGCGGCATATTTCTGGTATTTTGAGTTCATAAGAGGCTCCTTTTGGACAAAGGTAACATGTTCAGCCTCAGAACACCCTTTAGAAGATCAGCTTTGAGTTGGTTCCAATTTGATGCAGCTGGTAGAAAAAGAGCAAAAAAGGGGATATATCATGATGTCCAAAAGAATAAACAACTCTGATTTGGTACAACTGTAGCCAGGGTGTTCCTTAGAGGCAAAGAGGAGGTGAGCCTTGGCATTACATACTTTGGTGGGCTTTTGGAAAGAGACATCATGCTTGGAAAAGTAGAGGGTTAGCCAAGGAAAGGAAGATCCTCAAAGAGATCGGTTGATACAGCAACTGTAGCATATCCAAGATTTGAGTATGGCTCAGGATCAAGTAAAGACTTACTTAGTTGTTTATAAAGTCACTACAAATCAGTGTTGCTTCAAAGGTACCTAAAAACAACAACAAAGAAAATATGAAAATAGCATGTATGCACATATAAAAATATTTCCCATTATTCATTAAACTCAAAACTTAACTTCTGTCAAGTTGATTTCATCTCATTAGGTTTCCGAAGAAATTAATTGTTATGAGGAGAGACTGCCCATCTTTCTCCTGTGGAAACTGGTAGATTGAACAGGTGGAGGTGCACACAGTCTTTGAGTTAACACTACAACTTGCTATGGACCACATCACTAGTGCTCTCATTATTCTTTAAATGAATGAAAATGAAAGGCAAATGGGAGGGCACTTTATACCCACTGTTGTTGGACTGTCTAGTCAGAACTGACTCACAGCTCAGCCTCCAGCGGGTTTTCCCAGGCAGTATATCACAGGGGAGGAGATTGCTTATCTTCTTTCCCATGGAGAAGCTGGTGGATTCAAACAGTATAACTTTGGGTAGGCAGCACAGCTCCTTACAACTAGACCATCAATGCTTTCTTCACCCTACTTTGTTGTTGATGTGCACTTTTGAGTCAAAACAGACTCACAGATAGCCCTTCAGCAAGTTTTCAGAGGCGATTAATCAAGCAGGAGGAGATTGCCTAGTTTTCTCCTATGGCACGGCTGGTAGATTCGAGCTGTATGCCTTAGACTTAGCAGTGTAACTTCTTACCACTCAGCCACCAACCTCCTGTCACACCCACGAGTATACATTTCGTAAAGACAGTACTAACAAATGTTAGAATAAATGTGGAGAAAATGATAAGTTCATGCATTGCTAGTGAGCATGTAGAATACATCAACCATAGAGGATAACACAGTTCTTCAGAAAAAGAAACATTGAGATACCATATGACCCAGCAGTTCAACTCTTAGGTGTATACCCAAGAGAACTGAAAATGTGTCCATGCAGATATGTGCACAAATGTTCATAGCAGCATTTCATAATAATAGCCAAAAAGTGGAAATGAACTACTTACTGATAAACAAAATTCACTGTATCTGTACATTCCTTTTTTGCTATTAGGAGGAATGAAGTATTGATATTTGCTATAGCCTGTATAAACTTTGAAACATTATGCTAAGGGTAAGAAGCCAGATTCAAAGACCATATAATGTGACTTGATTGATAGGTACTGCCGTAGAGAAATAATGTAAATCAATATTTATTAGAGACTTAAGATTGTGAATGAGGAAATGTAGAGGTGAGGTTTCTTTTGGGGGTAAAAAAAATGTTCTGGAATGTGATAGCAGTGGTGGTCATACAATTCTGTGAATATATAAAGCTCATTGAATTGTACTCTTCTAAAGGGTAACATCTTTGATCTGAAAATTGCATCTTAATAAAGCTTACAACTAAAAAATAAGACAGTGATGTCACTAAATGATTGGGAGAAATGAAATTCCAGATAAGAACATGATGCATGCTCTTCTTAATTCTGGCTGTATTTGCTTTATCTGACTATAAACAGATGGAATCCGTTGTGGAAAACAGACACTAGAAGACATTTATTAGTAATGTGGGCTGGATCACTATTTGAACTTCATTGGAACAATACACACACACACACTCAATACTTTCTCTGAGTGGGAAGTTGGGAGAGGGGGCTGAATAGAAATCTGCCCGAGTTTCACATTATGTTAAAAAAATAAAAAAGGTCACCCTAGAGATGAACCCTCCTGTGTGGACTCTAATAGCTACATGTAGCTGTTCTGCTTTTGAAATGTGCCTTGTCCAGACTGAGATATTCAAGAATTGTGAAAACACAGTGATTGTAAAATTTTCAATATGAAAACGAAGTAAAGTGTTCCATTAGTAATCTTTATATTGATTTATTTAAAGTGATAGTATTTTAGAATTATTGCGTTAAATTGCACATACTATGGCAGTTCTTTTCCAGTAGTTATTTCTACTTCTTTCTAATATGGCTCATATCACTTTTTAATTTACCCTGGTAAGCAGCATTTGTGATTTGCATTGTAATCCTTGGCAGTCTGTTTTTAAAAGGTCACTCCCTTCAAAACTAGGATAGTGTAGCAATTCTACTCTGCCATATATGGTGTAGTGAGTCTGTTGCTATGACATTCTGTTGCTTTACATGGCTTTCCTAGAGCATTATTTAGCTAGTTACCTCCACTCTGTCTAGCCAGCAACTACATTAGTCTGATTGAGTGCTCTATGGGCGAGCATCCCTATATCATCAACAGCTTATTTACCTGTTTCTTCCTTAGAGGAGGTGTTAGCCTATCCATAAGGAAATTGAGTAGTCTAATCATTTAATTGAGCAGATTCAGCAACAAAAATTGGGAATCTTAACACCAGGAAATAAAAAGCAGAGAAAATAGCACACACATCCTTTGGGACCAGAGCTTCCTGCACCGGAAGTATCTTGCTGTTGACTGAAAGGCCTCAAAGATTAATTGAGAGACTGTGCTTACCAGGTTGTGCCTAGAAATCTGCAGGACAGCTACCTGGCCATCTGACTAAAAGAGATCCATATTTATTCCCATTCTGAAAAAAATATAAGAGAGATATCCTGACAGAGTATGGAAATTATTTAATAATATCATAAATCTCACATGTAAGCAAGATCCTATTGAAAATTATAAAAAAAAAATATTGAAACAGTACATCAACAAAGAACTGCCAGATGTGCAAGAGGAGTTTAGAAGAGGCTGTGGCACTAGGGACATTATAACCGATGTTAAATGGATCTTAGCTGGACATAGAGAGTGCCAGAAGAATGTCTATCTGTGTTTCATTGACTGTGCCAAGGCATTTGACAGTGTGGATCACAACAAATTGTAACTAACCTTGAGAAAAATGGGAATACCAGATGCTTAATTGTGCTTATGTGATACCTACACTTGGATTGGAAGCAGTCTTCAGTATGTAACAGAGCAAGGAAACCGTGCATGGTTCAGAGTCAGAAAAGGTCTATGCCAGGGATGCATCCTGTCTCCATACCTTTTCAATCTATATACAGACAGATCATTTGGGAGGCTGGACTATGAAGAGGAATATGGCATCAAAATTGGAGAAGACTCATCAACAACTTATGTTACACAGATGAAACAACCTTGCTTGCTGAAACTGAGGAGGGCCTGAAACATCTTCTACAAAATGTCAAGGACTGCAGTCTACAGTATGGATTGAAGCTCAACATCAAGTAAACAGAGATTCTCACCACTGGGCCAATTGGCAGCATCATAATAGATGGAGAAGAGATTGAGCGTGTTACAGCTTCAGCTTGCGTGGCTCCACATCAGCACTTTTAGTAGCAGTGAAGCCAGGCTGCTCCTTGGAGGCAAAGACTCTGGAGCTTCGTCTGACATATTTTGGACATGTTGGAAGGAGGGACCAGTCCTTGGAGAGGGACATCATGCTTGGGAGGGTAGAGGGATAGCGCAAGAGAGGAGGACCCTTGATGAGATGGATTAATTCTGTCACTAGCGTAATGGTGATAGGAGTGTCAGTGACAATTAGATTGGCAGGGAATAGAGTAGGGTGTAGGGCTGTTGTACATAGGGCCACTATGAGTCCCAAGAGATTTAATGGCACAGAACAACAACAGGAAATCAAGAGAATAATTGCATTTGGAAAGTCTTCTGTCAGACTTTAATACTCCAGAGTATTAGGGAGCACTAATGTTAGTCTACAGACTAAGGTGTGCCTGATCTAAGCTGTGGTCATCACAATTAATTGTCAGAGAGCTGAACAGTAAATAAGGATGATAGAAGAATTGATGCCTTTCAGTTGTGATGTTTCAGAAGAGTATTGAACATACCATGTACTGTCAACAGAAGAAACAGGTCTGCCTTAGAGAATATTAAACCAGGCTGCTCCTTGGAGGCAAAGATTTTGACGCTTCATCTCATATACTTTCGGCACATGGCCAGGAGGGACCAGTCCTTGGAGAAGTACATCATGCTTGGAAAGGTGGAGACATGTTACAGAAGAGGAAGACCCCAGATGAGATGGATTAACACAGTAGGATAATGAGGCTAGGTGTTTCTGGGAGAGTGAGATCAGTTTACATTAGAACAGGGTTCAGAGCTATGTAGATAAAGTTGCTATGAGGCACAGGTGACTCAATGGCATGAAACAAGAAGAATCTTAATGTTGACTGAATGAGGTAGAGCCAGTATCAGAACTCCGGAGATAATTACACCACTGGAGATTGTGAGACAGAGCTGATTTGGGACTCATGGAACTAACAACAGAGGTCTTGAGACCAAGCTTGCTGGAAGAACTACCATAACTAGGATAAAGAAATAGGATCGGATGAAGAAAGCTTTGTGACACTGATGTAAGCTGTGAGGATGAATGTCAGAAGGCCTGCGGTACATTTAAGAAACTCTTAGCATTGAGGGATTGTATCCTACTTCTAACATGAATTATAACTTGTTAACTTCTTTAATAAACTTCATAATCAAGAGTATAGTTATAGTCTGTGTAGCTATTGCAACGGATTTTGGACCTAGCAGAATAGTTAAGATTGGTGCTGGAATTAGTAAATGTAAATACACAATTGTAGTGGACTGTATCTAACTTTATTTATGGAAATTTATTCTATTCATCCATTATTACTGTGTATGTTATTGATGGAGACTTTTCCCCTTTGTGGAGCCAGTAGCCTCAGACATGTACACGCTGCCATTTTTTTTACATCATACATGCAACTAACAACATTTTTCAGGAAGTGGCCTGCAATCACCAAATAACATTATTTGCTTTTGGGAAATTTGGAACCAAGATGGACTGAGTTCAAGTAAGAGTTGTAACACCCCACCCCCCAATTTGCTTCTTCGTTGATTTGAAAGATTTCAACCTCTAGTCATTTACCTGACTCAGAATGAACTGCTTCTTAAGGAAGAAAAGGAGGAAAGTAACATTGAATTCCGTTTCTTAGTTTTAGTATTTTTCATTTTGTACATAATTATGATTATTAGTAAAAGAAATTATAGATACTAGAAACAAAATTTACAACCCATTATTCAAAGAAAAATTAGCCATTTGAAAAGGATCCAATGAAAATGAGAAAGAAATTAATAGACAGTGTGAAATGTCGTTTTTGTGTACGTTGGGAGTCAGAATTGAGTCACAGCAGAACCTTTAGTGGGTTTTCAGAGGCAATAAATTGCACAGAAGGAGATTGTCCATCTTTCTCTTGTGGAACACCTGGTGGATTCCGCCAGGGCCACACATGAAATAAATAAGATATAAAGATAGATGATTTCCAAGAAGGGAGATCTAATGGAAAATAAAATTATTGATTTAAAAATTATAATATATGGAATTAAAGACTGTCTTAGGGGACAAGCCTGGCAGTATTCTTCTAATAGCCTTGAAAACTCTTTGTTGTTAGGTACCAATGAGTTGAGTACAATTCATAGAAACTCTGTGAAATCATATCTGAACCCTGCCCCATCCTGTGACATCCTCATCATCATGCAAAGTCTTTGGAGCAGGGCTGTTTTCCACACATGGGTTTTATTGGTTGAAATTGATTTGATGGCTACTAAAATCAACAACCACACCATGCATTGGACCTGTTCTATGTATGTGTTGAGTTTAACAAGACAAAAATATCTTATCTTATGGAGCTTAACATTCTATGTGGGGTAAGGGTGTTAACAAACAAGTAAATCTTATATTAGCATATGATACATAAGGGATCTCCAGTGGCTCAGTGATTTGAGGCAGCTCTGCAATCCAAAAGACATGCAGTTCGAATTCACTTCTCCTGTACAGTTAATTGTCTCTGAAAACTTGCTGGAGGGTCATCTATGAGTCAGTTCCAACTCGACGATACACAACAACAATAGTAGAAATAGATAACTAACATCTATCAAGTTATTTCTTGGTGTGAGGGAGCCCTTGTGGCCTAGTGGCAAGAAGCTGCACTGAAATCCCAGAGGTGCATTGTTTGAATCCACCAGATGCTTTGCTGGAGGAGGGACAATCTCCTCCTGTACCAGTCAGATCCGATTTGATGGTACACACACAAAAAATAATAAAATAAAATTTTTAAAAAGTGTTCATTCTTTGTGCTAAGAATTTTATCTCCCTTATTGTTTTCAATTTCAAAGCATAGTTTCAGTTGTTACTCAACAATACCTTATAAGCAATTTTTAAAATTGTCAGTACTTTACATATTAAAAAAATGACTCTTATTTCTCCTAATTGAACTATTAATGGCAGTTTTGATTGCTCATTCTATTACTACTACATGTACTACTGCATTTCAGTTTTTGGTAAGCCATACTGCTTTAGTTTAACTTAGAGGCCACAACTCAACTCATTACCATTGAGTCAGAACTGACTCGTAACTGACCTTCCAGCAGGTTTTCTGAGGCCTTGGCTTAGTGATAAGAAATTACACTGCCAGCCAAAAGATTGTTGTTTGTTGTTGTTGATTGCCATCAAGTCCAGTGCGACTCATAGTGACTCTATGAACTAAAGACCTAATGCCTTTCCATAACTGCCATCATTTCTCCAAGTTCATAGTTTCCAGAGGCATGTAGTTTAGGAAGTGGATGCCACTCCAGCTTCCAAACCTGTTTTACAACTGGGAGCTCCACCAAACACTGTCCACATTGGTAAGCCATCCTGGTATTTGATACCCCAATAGTAACAAGGTTCAGCATCACAGCAACCCAGTTCACCTTATACTGCACATTGACAGAGTGATGTACAAAGTGGAAGGGTGTTCCTCCAGATATAATAGCACTAGTTTCACTTAGCAGTGGTTAAATGTCGTCAAGTCAGATATGACTGAGAGTATGTTTTGCACAAAAGACCTAAACTATGTTCAGTGACTAACATCATTTCTGTATAGAACTCTGTTCTATAACTACCATCGTTTCTGTACATTTAGAGAGTTTAGAGAGTTGGTAGAGTTTCCAGAGGCTTCCAGTTTAGGAATTGGAGGCCACTCCTGCTTCCCAGCATAACTCAATCTGGAAGCTCATCCAAACATGTTAGATAATGGGTCACCATTACAGTATTTGACAAGACTATGGAACAGTGTGCAGTGTCACAGCAACACCAAGTTGTTCAGCTCAGCAGGTAGACAAAATATTTCTGTGTCATACAAGGAATATTCTTTGAAAATTAATAAATTTAATAAACATGACCCCCCAAAAAATACAACCCCAAAAACTTCCCTTTACTTGCCCATCAGGACCAGCACCCACAACTAGCAAAAAGCCAGTCTCAGAGTGGAGTCTTCCAGGCCTCTGCTTGCAGCCCCCTCCCTTCCCCTGGGGGTTTTGAGCCAACACCTTTGAGCTGACTTCCCCCCTAGGCAAAGGCTCAGGGACACTCACTTTTTGGGGGGGAAAGAGCAGTAATACAGCCCAAAGGTAGAAGGTTCAAATCCACTACCTGCTAATTTTGGGAAAGATGGGCAGTCTTCTCCATGCAGTTCAGAGCCTCTGAAAATCTGCTGGAGGTTCAGCTAAGTCAGTTACAAATTGATGATGTATGACAATAATTTGCACAGTAGGAGATTGCCCATCTTTCCTTTCTGGAGCTGCTGGTGAACTTGAACCATCAGAGGTACCACTGCCTTTGAGTTAGCAGTCAAACTCCCGCCTAACTGTACCACCATGACTTAACAGACAGCAGTATAAAGCATTTATTGTGAAACTTTTTTTTCAAATTTGCCATTCAAATTTTATTACTTTTCTAATTATTCAAGTTTCTTATTTGTTGCTTTGTAATATTTTAACAAGTTTCTGTTATTGGAAATTTTGTTTAGGTTTTGTTTACATTTTCTTAAGGTTACCTAACGTGTTCTGAAATGTTCTAGGATAGACATGCTATTATTGTAGCCTTAATCTTTAGAATTTTAGTTTCTTTGCCCTTAGGAATTCTTGATGACATAAACACTTTTAAGATTGTCTTTGTTATCATGGTTTTGTCTCATCCCCAGGAGTTCTGGTGAGTTCTGACCAGATAAAAAAGAATCAAGATATACTGATGTATTAATAAACTCAAAATAAATAAATAAGTCAATTTATATCTTAACCTTATTTAAAAGATAATTTTTTCTTTATTTAATTTTTCCAAAGATATTCTTCCAAAGTATTATTCCATAGATTCTATAGATTGTTGAAGAAAATATTGACATGTGCTTTTTATTTACATATATTTTTCACATATTAAAATTAAAAGAGTTGATAATTATTATCGAGGTCCCTAATAACTTGAATTCTTCCCTGCACTAATTCTGTGAAATAGAGAAATATTTTGCTGTTACATCTCATAGTACTATTATAGAATTGTGTGTATAAATTCAGAAACCATTTAAAAATCGCATGTTGACTTCTATATCAATGCCTCCAAATAATGTTTTTTAAAATTCATCAAAGTTTTTAGTAGTTACTCTTAAGCTTTAAATATGTATGTTTATATATTCATACACACACATAAATTGTTGTGATATAGTTTATTTAATAATTTTTCCCAAGATAATATTTTGTAGTACTTTTATATGGAAAATTTCTCATTCATATCTTTTACTTAAGATAATGGTAGCATCTTGCCATAATTTTGTGAACTTTTACAGCTTTTGGTTCTTGCCATAAATTTTTCCCTTTGAGTATTTTATCTATGACAAGTTTATCCCTTTGTTCTTTAAATTTTGTGAGTTGAATTTTTCAACTTTTTTGTCTTTACGGATATTTATATATTCCATTCTAGGCCATTCATTATCTAATGGATTGTAATCTCATACTGAATTTCAGTAATTTACCACAGATATTTTTAAAAATATACCTTTTGTAAATAATATTTTTAATATTTATAACTTATTTTATGACAATATAAATCACACAATTCTACCTTTAAAGCATCGTAAAAATAAGAATACGTTTACACTGGAAAGATTTGTACAAGTTGAATTTTTACTAGAATAAATAGAGTATTTTCTGTTGGTTTTATTCTTTCTAAACATCTTTTGTGAAAGTAATTTTTCTTTGTTGCTGTGACCCTCCTTTTTTTTTTTGTGTGACCCTCCTTTGAAGTTCTAAAAAACAAGTATGTTTCTTAAATTGTTGATGAGAGATTTTAAATTTTGTTATAAAATTTAAGTACTGACTAATATGTTAGTACTAAAAAATATTCCACACAAACAGAATATTTCCTAAATGGAAACTATACTCTTTTTAAATTTAACACAGTGTTGTCTAACTATTATAAGTATCCCGTAATTTTTAAATTTGCCATTTTGTCTAATAAACTTTACTGAGGTTTCTAAATGTTGGAGGTTTTATTAAAATTGAGGTATCAGTTGTTTTATTCAAGACTTTAAATTCAAGACCAGGATAAACTAGAATTTATCCAAGACATAAATTAATTTTCACTCGTTTTCTGGTACACAATTGTTTCACACATTAAACCTTGAAAACATTTTTATCCTTTTTAATGACTACATTTATTTCTTCTGTCATTCATATTCTCTGGAAATTTTAGAATTGTCTTTCTGACTTTTCATAGTGTTAATATTCTCAGTAAAATAATATTTAATTGATATGACCAGTGAAATTTGTAGTTGAGAGTATTTTTTGTTTTATTTCAAGTATATGCTTCAACAGCGTACTTATACCCAAACAGTTGAATATTGAAGCATATTGCAAGTATTAACTGAGATGACCATCTTTTCACAGATGAGCTTAGTATTACTATAAATATGTACATATATATGGACAAATTATGTTTTTTTAAAAATAGGAAAGATGGTGTTTTCTCTGGAAATATGAATAATAATCTTTTTTTATATATACTGGTTTTTCCTGTTAGTTTTAACAGTTTCTCTTAAAACAGGTTTTCCTCTATTTTAAAATATATCTGTAGTTCCAAGATAAAATACTATGAAAAGTAATTTCTATGAATCTCTAGAAAACTATGCCTCCTCTCCAATCTTTAATTTCTTCACATAAAAGCATTCTCAAAATAACCATTGTATTGGGTTTTGCCTAGGTATATTTCATATCTAATGACGTTGTAACTCTAATCCTATAATGATTAGTGTTGGTTTCAAATAACCCCCCTTTAGCAAGTCAGGGATACTGAAATAGTTAGCATTTAGGATAACTTGCCTAAAAGCTTTGTTTAAAAATATTATTGGCAGACTTTCAGTCTCTGTCCTGTTCGTCAGTTATCTAGTGTGAAGGCCTTGGATTTCCATTTGGCCTCCACGAAAGTCACTGTGTCTTTTGTGGCTTCCTGCAGCAGGATGTAGATTTCCATGAATATGTTTCTACTTGCTGCCAAAGCTACCTTAATCACAGTGTTGAAAATGACCAAAAGCTCTACTGTTAAAAATTTAGAATGTTTTAAAAACTGTATTTAATAATTTAAAATTTTTTTTCAATTTCTTGAAATTCATGTTGGAAAAGTTACAAAGTATTAGAATATGTTTGAGTTCTTATCATAAAATATTTTTATTATGAAATTGTGAAGTATTTGCCTACTTCTTTCAAATATGTTTTGTTTAAATGAAGTATACAGAATCCCTAGTATCTCTTTGCATTAATTGGATTATGACCTTTCATTGACTCACTAATATTGATCTTCATGTGGGATTATTATTTAAACACTTGTGACCTTAAAGACATGTGCAAGAAGGCATCTGTAGGACTTTTGCAATATCTTGATTCTCGACTGTAACTACTGGGATTTAAAAACCAAAAAGATTAACTGATGTAAAGAAAGAATTCTCTTCCCCACTCCCCATGACTAGCAGATTTAATATTGGAAATATTCTGTATGTAGTGATCTTTACTTGTACTAAATGGACCAAAAACAATAGGTATACAGATAAAATAATTTTTGGAAACTAGTAGTTAGGAAATTTGCAAATGTGAAGTGTGTTGTCTTTATAACTCCAAATTGAGAAAAGTCAGTTTTACTCTTAGTTGACTAGTAGCCATTTTCAACCAATTTCTTTCTGTAATACTAGCTAGAAAGTGATAATTTATCCTTTGTTTAATAGACATCCATCATGAATAATAAATCACCTGTATACATTGTATAACCTTCAATATGGATTCTATCTTAACATCAGAAAACAAACATTCTCACAACTGAACCAATGAACAATCAAGAAAAGACTGACGTGAAGGATTTCATTCTACATGGAACCAAAATCTACAGTCATGGTGAAAGCAGTCAGGAAGTCTAAAAGTGATGCATTGGAAAATCTGCTGTTAAGGACCTCTTTAAAGTTCTAAAAGGACATCAGAATAAACACTAAAGTTCACCTGATTCACACTATGATATTTTTAAATGTTTTTAGGCTTCTGAAAGTTAAACAGTTAATAAGAAAGACTGTAAAAGAATTGATGCCTTTTAATTGTTGTGTTGATGAAGACTAAATGAATATACTATGGACTGCCAAAAGAACAAATAAATTTATCTTAAAGGAAGTACAACCAGGCTTCTCTTTATTGGCAAGAATAGTGAAACTTAGTCTTACATGATATGAGCATGTTGCCAGAAAGGACCAGTCTTAGGAAAAGAGGATTAGTGAAAGAGAGAAAAATCTTCAGTGAGATGGGTTGACACAGAGACTGGAACAATGGCCTTCAGTATAGTGGAGAAATGAGAAGATGGTACAAGACAGGGCAAGGTTTCAATCTGTTGTGCATAGGGTTCCTAAATGCTATATATACTCAGCTTGGCGGCACTTAACAGCAACTACGACATACACTGGACAATAGTGTTTGCTAACTGCTGGTAAAAATAGGGTGCAGTTGCTCAGATATCACTATGATTTTTTTATGATAAGTAATTATTTTCTAAAACACTAATTAAACAATAGCTATTAAAGAGGAAACACTTTATTTCATATTTTATGCTCTCTCAGATTCACCATTTTAAAATGAACTCTGTAGTCTTACCCATGTAGATAAACTAGATAACTAGATATATTTATCCTTTGTTTGGAGAACCTGCATCTTCAGTGGAATAGACAGAAGACTTTTCTTGAGCATCATTTCTTATATTGAGTTTAAGATCAGAAACCAGACACCTAGACAGTACTCCATATTTTGAAAGGTAATAGAAAATACAAATAGGACCATAAAATTTAAATCATCGCACAGCTAATTTTTCCCCCTAGTTTATACTGGGTGAATTTTTATGTATTTATGTAGTCATGTTGCTACCACCAAGCACTCAGAAAAGTATTCTTATTCCCGTTTCACTCAGTATCTCTTCCCTACAAAGATAACTACTATTTTCAATTTTATAACCATAGATGAAATACTTTTATAAGTTACGAAAAACATTTTCCTCAATGTCATTTCTTTATCATATACATCTTCTTGCCTGTTTCTGATCCATTGTCAGCTTACACAGATCAAACATAAGTCATTTTGGATAGGTTCATTTTTCAGTTTAAATCCATCATACCTTCATATCACATATTTCTCTAGTAGGATATTTTCCATATGAATCTCTGAATGTAACTTTAAGGAAAAAATGTCAAAACTCTATAAAAATAATATCTTCATTCATGTATATT
Source organism: Elephantulus edwardii (assembly GCF_000299155.1). NCBI lineage: Eukaryota > Metazoa > Chordata > Mammalia > Macroscelidea > Macroscelididae > Elephantulus > Elephantulus edwardii. The sequence goes on along the minus strand of NW_006400020.1, from coordinate 2,354,678 downwards.
ATTTCCTAGAGTTTACCTTAAGAACTGTGGTTATAACGTGAGCCTTTTCAGTTCAATTTATTGCTACATTACTTAGTACAAACAGTCATATACATTAACTTGTGGCATTTATGTGTCATAGAGTATATGCCTTCTCTAAAGGAAATAATGCTTTGCATTTTGAGTCCAATATGCTTTAACTGGATTGATTTTCGTCCAGGTATGGGTTTGATAAACTGACACAACAGTGAAGAGAAATCCTGTCCCATGTCAGCTTATCAAACACACTGTGGACAGCATGTAGTTGACACTGAATGCAATCCGATCTTTTAAATTTGAGCAGAAGTCATGACGCTCATGTTCAGTGAAACACAACCTCAGTATTTCCAGGTGATTTTAAAGAACACCTGATAAAACTGAGGTATAGTACCACCAAACGTTATTAATTTCACAAAAACTGGAAAAAAGAACATTCAGAGTTAGGATTACGCTAGTCCATTTAGTCCATTTTTTGTGATATAAAACATGTGTTAATGAAATATACAGAAAACTAATCACATAATATTGTCATGTTAATCAGGATTAATTTATGCTATGAACATACTTATAGTGTAGAATAAAACCAAGTATTCTTTGGTCCTTTTTACCACAATTTTTATCAGAACTAAGCTCCGAGAGCTCCCTTTTTTATCTGATCACATACTATAGAAAATATCACTAAATCTTAGAAAGTTATCCTTTGATTTGAATCTCAGAGGATTCCATCTCCTATTTCTTTATTTTTTAAAAATACTATTCTCCAAACATTTAATAAACTTCATTTTGAATAGTGTACTTGAATCATTTGTACATTTTCAAGTAAAGTATATTAAAAAGTAATTAAGAAAGTATATTAAAAAGCTTTATTCTTAATCCCAAAATATATTCAAATAAAATCTAAGGTTTGATGATGCCAATAATACATAGTAATACTGTATATACATAGATCTGTAATAAAGTTGTTGAATCTTTTGTATTATTGGTGGAATTGTCCTATATTGTATCATAGATAGGAAAAATATTGGAGGCATATTTTTCTAGGTTCAATTTCTATACTTTTTTAAGCCTTTGAAGAAGAAATTATGCAGTTACAATACCTCATTGGTGAAGTTCCATTTCTGTTCTGCACATGGAAATGTAGTCCAACAGTGGTGAGCAGAAGTTCCTCTCCTCCTTTGGAAAAAATTGCATTAACCAAAAGCTTTTTTAACAGGGGACTGCTTTTAAATATGTCTGGTCACCTCAAAGGATATGTAGAGCATTTCCTGCCAGTAGGATTAGAGGAAGGAAGCACCGGGCCAAAATGTTTGATGTGTGATGTACTGTAATTCCTTTCATGTGTTTAGTGGCTTTTATATGATGATCAATGTTCTGCTACCAATTGTGACCCTGGTGTGGTCCAGGTCATTAAAGTCTGACCTTCCTTAATGTATGTGATCATTAACTATAGTGTATCCTTATTATAATTAAGAATACTGTGTCTGTGTTGGTGTTTTGGTGTGTTTTTTTTTAAATAACCACTTCTTATTTTCATTACTCATTTTTTTTTATAACTGGATAATCGTCCTACTGACTGTGAATCTCATGAACCAGATGATTCAGTGTTAGCTCAGCCTGTACTAACATTACTATAGACAGATGCTTTTTGGGTTTTCACTTTTCTCACTTCTCTATCTTATATACCTGTTTTTTAAATCTGTACTTTCCACAGCCTCCTGTGGTCTATATAGTTGAAAGTGGAAACTAGCTTAATATAGTTTTCCCGAATGTGTCTTAATAATAAGAAAACAATCAGTAATACTATATACCTTTTGTGAAACAAAGTATGACAATTATATATACTCTTTATTATTATAAGATTATATATTAGAAAGACATAAAGTACTAAAGTGCTATTGTTGTTAAGTACTGTCAACTTGGTACCACCCCATGGCTGGCCCTCCAGAGGCCGTATTCACACAGAAAGAGATAGCCGATCTTTCTCTTGTGGAGCAACTGTTGGTGGATTCAAACTTTGTGCCTTAAGATTAGCAATGCAGGATAGATCCTTTCTAAGAAGATGGCGCCGAAAGCAAAGAAGGAAGCCCTTGCCCCTCCCAAAACTGAAGCCAAAGCAAAGGCATTAAAGGTCAGGAAGGCAGTCCTGAAGGGCGCCCACACCCCCCCCCCCGAAAAAAAAAGATCCACACATCACCCACCTTCCAGCGGCCTAAGACTCTGAGACTCTGATGGAAGCCCAAATACCCGTGGAAGAGCGCCCCCAGGAGAAACAAGCTTGACCACTATGCCATCATCAAATTTCCCCAAACCATTGAATCAGCCATGAAGAAGATAGAAGATAACAATACACTTGTGTTCATTGTGGATGTCAAGGCCAACAAGCACCAAATTAAATAAGCTGTAAAGAAGCTCTATGACATTGATGTAGGTAACGTCAATACTTTAATTAGGCCTGATGGAGAGAAGAAGGCCTATGTTTGCTTGCTCCTGACTATGATGCTTTGGATGTTGCCAACAAAATTGGAATTATCTAAACTGAATACATCTGACTAATTATAAATACAAATTTTTCTCACAAAAAAAAAAAAGAATTAGCAGTGCAGTTCCTTACCACTAAGCCATCTGCTTTTTTTGAAATAAAAATGAATTGTTGTTGTTAGGTTCCATTGAGTTGAGTACAACCCATAGCGACTCTGTGAACAATAGATCTGAACCTTATCTGATGCTGTGCCATCCTCACACTTGCTGACACAAAAGAACCCATTGTGGCACTCACTGTATTAATCCACCTGTTTAAGGATCTTCCTCTTTTTCACCAACATTCCACCCTTACTGAGCATCATGTTGTTCTCCAACGAATAGCCCCTCCTAGCAAGATGTCAGAAGTATGTGAGATGAACCTTTATTATCTTTGCCTCTAAGGAGCATTCTGCCTGCACGTTCTCTTTTCTCTTTTGAAAGTCCATGGAATGTTCAGTATTCTTCTCCAACATCACACTCAAACACATCAATTGTTCTGTCATACTTACTCACTGTCCTGTTATCAGATGCATAGCAAGTTTATTGGAAAGACCATGGCCTGAATCAGACATACTTTAGTTGTCAAACTGACATCATTACTCCTCAATAATTTGCAGACTTTCCCAGTGCTATGCGTTTCTTGATTTCCTGACTGCTGTACCAAGAGTGTTATTAGTGGATCCAAGTAAGATGAAGTTAACTGTTTCAGTCTTTGACGTGCCTAACAGTAATGTAAGAACTTTTGTTTTCTTGGTGTTCAGATGCAATCCATATTAAAGGCTATATTCTTCAGTCTTCTGCAACACATGGTTAAAGTCCTCATCACTTTCAGGGAGCAAGGTGTGTCATCTGTATAACACAAGTTATTGATGAGTCTTTCTCCTATTCTGATTCCACGTTCTTCATTCAGTCCAGCTTCTCTAATAATTTGCTCAGTATACAGACTGAATAGTTATGGAGAGAGAGTATAATGCTGACACACTTCCTTCTTACTTTCAAACGATGTAGAATGTTCCTTTGCCTTGGTCTAGATTTTGCGTGAGCACAATTAAGTGTTCTGGGATTCTCATTTCTCTCAATATTAGCCATAACTTCTTATGATGCATGCAGTCAAAAATGCCTTTACATAGTCAATAAAGCATAAAGATATTCTTAGATCACAACAAGAACATTGTTTGATCATAAAAATCATAACATTCTTAACATCATAACATTCTCAGATCATAAAAATGGATTGTAAGAGTGGTAATATACAGTGTCAAAGACTTACTCATATAGTTCAGCTGCAAACGATTGGTTCTTTTCTTAATGATGTATCCATGCAGTGAAATTCAAAGGAATAATCACAAAGACTATTAATGTTTATTTTAATACCTAAAATAGCATTTAGGTTTTTAAGTAAATAAAATAGATTTTAAAGCTGCATATATGGTATGAATTCCTGTGTTAATATGTGAATATAGAATAGCTTGGTGGTTGCACAGTAAATTGTCAGACTTGGCCTCTGATTATAGAGAGCTGAGTAGTTGTTCTTGTTGATGAAGATTTCTGAGTAGTTTATTTTCCCCCTCAAAATGATGTAGATTGTGTAATTGCAGTTTGAAAAAAAGGGAAAGAGAAATATCTGTTTTGTATCTATTATGCATTTACTAGTTCAGATTGAATTTTAAATTTTTACTATAGATCCTTAATTTATTATATATTTCTTTTTTCTATGATTTCTCTACTTTCTGTATGTTTCTAGTGTGATTATAGTCCTAAAGAAATTTATGTTCTCTTCTGGTGTGTGGCTTGGTGGGGGCGAGCGCGGGTAGGAATTAAAGGATCAGGGCATCAGAACTTGTTTGTTTGGGTTGGTTGGTTGGAGTTTTATCATATCCCGTCTTGTTAGTATTTACTTATTTTCACAGTTTGCTTTTCTTTCTGTGTTATCAATACATTAATCTGTGTAAGACTACAGGCATACACTAGCTTAGCTGCCAATCTCTTTGCATTTTACTGAAATTACAGTTTTTTCTTCCTTTCATGGCAAAGAATTTTATCTCATTTACTTCTTTAAAAATATTTGTGACTATTTGCCCTCTCCAAGCTATTTTAAATCCTTAATATATTAAATGTATTATTTGCTTTTATTTTATCTCATAAGAAAGCACTTCACCAATTTTGAAAATTAGAGTGAGTGTTGTTTAATTGTTTTTTTGATCATCATATATGAAGCTAATATTTGAGATCTATATGTTATGACATTAATATAAGTGTTATAAAGTACAGAATTAAAAATAATAGCCTCTATACTACTAAGCAGTTGCTTAATTTTGTTGTTTTTTTTTTAAAGGTATGACATTTTTCTGCCCATTATTTACAATATTTTCTATCTTGTGATGTAGATAATGTAATTTGTAGGCTAAAAAACACGTTAATTTTGAATGAAAGTTGTGTTTTTTTAATGTGAACCTTACATGGCACAGGATATGACAGAGTACAGATCTATTGTTCCTACAGTCACTATGAGTCGTACTTATTTCAGTAGCACCTAACAACAAAACATAACAACCATGTGAATATGATTTTAATAATCAGAAATTAAGACTAGCAGATAGTTTGAATATTTGGCAGAGGTATTGTCCCATGATAAAAAGAATAGTTACATAATGAATGAATGAAGTACACAGTTTTTCTTGATTCGGTGATAGAAAAAGATTCCTAGAAATAAACCTAAAGCATTCCTTTTGGTTTTGCATTTTTTAATTAATGATTTTTAATGCAACATATGTATTTTTACAGCATATTCTTTCCATTTAATTTTTCCCCATTCATTCATTGTTGCACATTTTCCTCTTAGCCCACCCCTCCCTGCAATTCATTTTTCTCTTTGGGAAAAAAAAATTCATTGATTATACAGTCCCTTCTCAAGTCCACAGACCACTTTACTATGCATTTCTTTTTCTCTAATCTTGTCATGAAAATAATACCTAATGCTATTTTCCTTTTAAACAGTTCTCTCCCTCATCTGTTTCAATGCGGTATACATTATTTATTCCCCTTTTCTTAGGTTCTCCTCAACCCCGATATCAGTCTCGTTTTACAACAGTGGCACTATGTAGTATTTGTCCTTTTGTGACTGAGATATTTCACACAGCATAATGTCCTCCAGGGTCACCCATTTTGTATACTATTTCATGAGTTCTTTGTTTTTCAATGCAGCATAGTATTCCATTGTGTGAATATACCACAACTTCTCTGGCCATTTGTTTGTTGATGGGCACTTAGGTTGTTTCCAAGTCTTTGCTATTGTAAATAAAGCTGCAGTAAACATGAGTGTACATATAGCTGCTTGAGTGGCAATTCTGGTTTCCTTAGGATATTTTCTAAGTAGTGGAATTGCTGGGTCAAATGGTATTTCTGTTTGCAATTTTCTGAGAAAGCACCATATTACTGCCTTCCATAGTGGTTGTACCATTTTACATTCACACCAACAGTGAATAAGGGTTCTGGTTTCTCCACAACCTCACCAGCGTTTGCTGTTTGCTGTTCTGTTAAATTTGCTATTCTTATTGGGGTAAGATTATATCTCATAATTGTTTTGATTTGCACCTCTCTTAGTACTGTGGATTTTCAACATTTCTTCATGTGTTTGTTCACCATCTAAAGCCTTCTTTGATGAAGAGTCTGTTCATATCCTGTGTCCATTTTGCAATTGGTTTGTTTACCTTTAACTTGTTGTAGCACTTGAGTATTCTATAAATTCTAGATATAAGTCCCTTATCAGTCATGTCATTTCCTAATATTTTTCCCCCAGTCTGTGGCTTCCCTTTTTACCATGTTGGAGAAGTTTTTAGATGTGCTAAGGGATTTTATTCTTCAAAGGTTCCATTCATCTATTTTATCCTCTCCTAGTTGTAGGTTTTTCAGGATGCTTGGAAGACTATTTGTGTTGTGGATTAGGACTTCTAGAGTTCTTCTAAAGCATTCTTTCTGAAATCTCCTGATCTCATTGGAAGAATAGTGTTTCTTCTTTTGGTACCCTCAAAGAGAAATTGACATCTTTTTCTTTACTGTTGTTAAGTATCACCTGAGTCAGGCCCAAATCATAGTGACATTATATGTAAGGGCAAAATAATGCCTTATCCTTTACCATCTTCATAATAGTTAGGAAGATTCAATCCATTGATGGAACCACTATATCATTCTGTTTCACTGAAAATCCTCTAGCCTTTTCACTGATCTCTGTTTTACTGAGCATGACGTTCTTGTCCCGCATTTGGTTCAAATACTTTATGGTATAAGTGAAAAGAGAAAGATTTTAAGATACATCACCCTCTAAGTTAAGAGTTACGCATCTCTAACATCTGATGCCTTTTACCTCATCATTTCTCAGTTCATAAATGTTATTTTTAATGCATTTGCCTCTGCACATATGCAAAAGTGTTAGGAATAGACTTTTAATTTTTCTTTTAAAACTACTTTCATTTTTAGAGTCATTTCTGGTTATTCTCACACCTTTGACCATACCATCTTCAGAACTAAACATCTATGTTTTAAGAACTTAAACCTTGCATTCTCTTTGAGAATTGAAGAAACTTTTTTTATATCTTTTAAATCAGAATCTAAAAATTGGATTTTATTCTCTAAAGTTTCAGTGTCTTTGGATTCTAATTTGAGTAACTGTACTCATCTTGTAAATTCTTAATTTTACCATTCATCAGCATTTTCTTTCTATTACAGAACAATTTTATTAAAATACGTAGAAGCATAATAGAGAAGCAGAAATACTAAATGTTAACATTTTTTAGATTATTCTCTTTGTTGAAATAACAATGAATATTAAAGTAGTTGATTAGTCTATATTTATTGAGATGTCAACACTAAATAGCTGATGTTCTTGTCATAGTAGTTAACCAACTTTTTAAATTTGTTTTTAACTTCTATGATATTTAGTTTGTTACTTGGGTATTTTTATTATACTTGACATATTAAGGTATTTATTTCCAAAGTGTGTGTGTGTGTGTGTGTAAAATTACCTTCATAATTTAGATAATGAAATTAAGGAAAGATTGTTATATTCTGATTTGTCTTAAGGGGGAAAATGTGTCTTCCTCTTAAGAATGGCATAGCAATGTTTCAGTTTCTGAGTGAAGATGAGTGATGAATTGTTTTCAACTTCATTGATTCTTGACCGAATGGAGAAAATTACTGAATTTGGAATTTTATCTGAATTAATATGTATTTGAAGCTTAATTATGATCAAAAAGTCAAATCCTAGAGGGTTTTATTCACTGTACAAAGGCATTTAACTATGAAGATCATAACAAATTAAAAATAGTATTTAGAAGAATGAGAATTCCAGATCACTTGTGTACTTCTGTGAAATCTATGCCTAGACAAGAAGCAGTTGTCTGAATAGAAGAAGGAAACACGGCATGATTTAAAATCAAGAAGGTTGTGTGTCAGGAATGGAACTTTTCTCCATACTTAGTCTGTATGTTGACCAAATTTGAGAAGGTAGACTATATAATAAAGAAGTTTGCACCAGGTTAGAAGAAGGCTTATCAACAACCTACGATATATATATAGACACAAAATCGACTTTCGTAACGTGAAGAGGACTTAAAACACTTGCTGCAGACGATGAAATACTGCAGTCTTCAATATGGGTTATATTTCAACATCAGAAATCACTGAGGTGGCAACATAATGATAAATGGAGAAACGTTTGAAGATGACAACAGTTTCATTTTACTTGGCTCCATAATCAAAATCCATGGTAACAGCAGTCAAGAATTTCTTTTTTTAAGTGTTACATTAGAAAAACCTACTTTCAATTACCTCTTTAAGTTCTTGGGAGCAAAGATGCCAATTTAAAGACTAAGATGTCCCTGATACAAGCCATTTGCTTCCTGTGTGTCTGAAAGGTGGACAGTGAATAAGGAAAACCAAAAAGAATTGATCCCTTTGAATTATGGTTTCAGAGAAGAGTATTGAATATCTTGTGACCTGCTGGAAGTTCAGACTGAGTTTAGAAGAGTCTTTGACACCAGGATATCATTATTGATATCAGATGGGTCTTCTTGAATGCAGAGAATACCAAAAGAATGTCTATGTTTTATTCACAAAACTATGCCAAAGCAGTTGACTGTGTGGGTCATTATGTATTATTGCTAACATTGATAAAACTAGAAATGCCATAACACTTAATTATGTTTATATGAAACCTATACCTCTACCAAGAAGCTGTTCAAACAGAGCAAGAGAAGACTACTTGGTTTAACATCAAGATAGGTGTATGTCAGGGGTGTATTTTCATTCCATATGTATTGAGTCCGATTGCTGAACAAATCAGTTAAGAATCTGGACTTTATAAATCAAAATGTCACATCAAGATTACAGGAAGACTCATCGACAAATTTGTATTAGACAGATGATACAACCTTGCTTGCTGAAAGTGAAAAGAACTTTAGGCGCTTCCTGCAAAAGATTGAGTGTCATAGCCTTCAATATAGGTTACACCTCAACATCAGGAAGACAAATTTTGTCATCCCAGGGCCAGTAGGCTGAGATTGTCAACAGTTTCATCTTATGTGCATTCACAATCAGTATGCTTCATACCAGAAGTCAGGAGGTCAGGAGAAACACAGCATTGGGAAAGTCCCCCATCAGGAATCTTTCCAAAGTCCTGAAGAACAATGATGTCAGTTTAAAGATTCAAGTGCATTTGATTCATTCCATGGTCTTTCTAATCACTAGCTTTACACCTGAGAGCTAGACAGTGAAAAGGATGACAGAAGAAGCAGTGATATCTATGAGTTGTGATGTTGAAGAAGGAACTTCAAGGAGATTAAGAAGGGATAGTTGAGGAAGTATAGTGGCGTAAATTCTATTGGAGGAAAGTTTCAAGAATTAATAAGCAATAACTATCATGATTATGTCTCTGAACATACATGAATCAGGTACTGCTTGGATGCATGAACTCATTGAGTCCTCTTATGACTTATTTTCAGATAAGGAAAATGAAACATTGAATGTGGTAGTTGGTAGAGCAAGGCTTAGCAATCAAGGTGGGCTGAATATGCATGCAAACTGGGCTCCTCCCTACTATGCTGCTATTATGTCATTCTTCCCAGAAAGGTCAGGTGATTTAGTTATCAAAAGTCATTTATTCGGTCTGGTAATTAGAAAAGTAACAGGGGACCTCTGCTGGAATAATACTACTGAGCTGATAGGACTGATGTCCTAGTAATATAAAATTATTAGAAAAAGATTTATCAGGAAGTAGAAATACTGACAGAAAAAATAAATTGATGGCTAAAAGAGATTATGAGAGAAAACACGATACCTGGAGAAGGACATGTTGTCTCTAGGAAGAGCCTCTATGTTTCTGTCTTTTTAAAAAATGTAAACTTGAACATGGTTTTAGTCTAAAGGATAGAGATATAAAAAATGAAAAGAACAAATGGTTGATAAAAGTTTTCCAAGGTTTCCAAGGTATTGAAAAGAATACAGATGAATTTTTGCTATTCTTTTAACTTTTTGTATCGAAGTCTCACTCTCTGCCAAGCCTTGATACTGTCCACATTTGAGTGAGAGAAAAAAAATAAATATGGGCTAAATCTCCAAGAATGGAGTAAATGAACAGATTTTAGCCTCAGGAGAGAAAGATGTCATTTCTGAACAGCTCAGTGAAATGGGCAACACAAATATCAATGTTTCTATTTCATAGATGACATAGCCTTTAATTTTCTGGTTCTCTGAGTTTAAAGAGAAGATATCAATACATTGTTTCAAGTAAAACAAGTAAGACACTTTCAGTTCCAAAATATTATTTTCAAATCAAAATGAATGTTTCTTTAAATAATAGTAATTTTAAAAGAATACCTAAAAGAAAGAAGGCATATCCTTCAATCGTAGCCCAGAACTGCAAAATCAGAATTTTTCGAGGTAAGAACTTACAGTTTAAACACACTCCAGGTGATTCTTCTGCACTCTGAAGATAAGAGTCTGCCCTACGTCACTGGTTATGGAACTCATTGGTCTCCACTGATGATCAGTCACCTTTACATCTGCCTATTTTCTCTCCAAAATTACAGTCACTTAGGGAGACTTGATGCTAAATATATAGACATTTGATTTAATCAGGGTATACACATTTTACTTTCTTTTACATTCCTATTTTCTGGCTTGTTTAACATTCTGTAGATCTCAATTGAGCTGTAAGTGGATTTTACTCCTTTTCAGTGTGTTCTAAGATATGCCTATTCAGCAGCAAGCAGTAAATGGTTCAACATGAGCCGTTCCTTATGTAAACATACAAAAGGCCTGACCCAGACTAAATCAATTTAAAAAGGAAAACATTAAAGCTATGTTTCCTGTTATATACTTAAAGTCTTCTTTGGTTCCTTATGATTACATTATTGAGCAACTATTGCAGACTTTCGTTTATCCTCCTACACCACCTGCTGAACGGTTCAAATGGTATGGGAAAAGAGTTTCGGAAGGGCAAAGCAATTACAATTATAACTCCTACATTTTAGCCAATAAAGCAACTTTTTGTATTAAGGGTAGGAAGTTATGGGCATCTTAACTCACCCCCTTTCCTGATTTGAATTGCTAAAAGATTTTTAAAGGCTGCAATAAGGAGAGTTTACAAAGGTCATAGAACTTTTAGAACTATGAATTTTACATATAGTTTGGTTACTATTTATAATACATTTCTTGGAAAAATATTATTGGGAAAGGAAAGACGGATACGAGGCTTATTGTAAGACCTTCATTAATTCTTTAAAACAGACATTGTTAATACTGGGCATTCTCATCTTTATTGAAGTAATGACATTTTTCATCTACGTTACTTCCTAAGTAAAGTTCCATTAGAGTTGTTTGCAGTAATATTTTCAAATTGTTTTTTTTTTTGTGTTTTGAAAACTTAGTACATTAACTCAAATTCAAACTCTCCTGAAAAGAAAAAAATTCATTTTTGCCATTGTTATGGTTTTCCCCCTCTTACTAGTCTAAATGTTTTTAAGTTAAAAAATTCTTTCCTTAGGAAATACCATTTTAAAAGTTGGAAAATTATTTAAAATTCTTTTTTAGTAATAAATTCTGTTGCTCTTTGTGTATTTATACAAAAGAATAATCTAGATTACTTCTGGACCAATAGGCAAAATCATAATGAAGAAAAAATTGAAGTTGTCTACAGTTTCATTTTTACTTGGAGTCACAATTAACACCCACAGTAGCAGCAAGTAAGAAGTCAAAAGATGTGTTGCATTGAGAAAATCTGTTAAGGATCTCTCCCGAGATCTCTAGAGAGCAAGAACATAAGTTTAAACATAATGTGCACCTAATCAAGCCATGGTATTTTCAGTTGCTTTCAATACATCTGAAAGTTGAACAGTGAATAAGGCCAACAGAAGAGAAAGTGCCTTCAAGAAGTGGTGTTGGAGAAGAGTGCTGAATATCCCATGGACTGCCAAAAGAACACAAGTCTGCCTTGGAGGAAGTGTATCTAGGGTACTCCTTAGAGGCAAGGATAGTGGAACTTCGTCTCACATGATTTGGGCATTTCAGAAAGGGCCAGCTCTTGGAAAAAGATAGCACACTGAGAAGGATCCAGGGTCAAAGAATGAGAAGAAGATTCTCAGGGAGATAGATTGACACGGTGACTATGACAATGGACTGGAGTGTATCAGAGATCATGAGGATGAGTCAGGATATGGCAAGGTTCTGGTCTGTTTCTTCAGCATCGCTGTGAGTCATAGTCAACTCAGTGACACAAAACAACAACACAGTTGTTGTTATATACCATAGAGTCAGAAGTGACCCATAGCTGACCCTCCTGCAGGTTTTCAGAGACAGTTAATCGCATGGGAGGAGACTGCCCATCCTTCTCCCACGGAGCATCTGGTGGCTTTGAACCGCATGCCTTTGGGATTGCAGACAGCTTCCTTCCACTAGGCCACATGAGATGTGAAACAAATCTTTCCTAAAATATCTTTCTCTATTTGTACTCTAATAATTACAACAGTAATGCTTAATAAATGTTGAAATAATCTGGCTCTCAGATTAATTTTAAATACGTTTTCCTTGAAAGAGACCTCTGGAGCCTTTCTATAATGAGTGTCAAGTTGTACTTCTAACCAAAAGGTTATGACTTTGGCAGTTCAAATCCATCAGTGGCACTGAAGGAGAAAGATGAGCAGTATCCTCCAGTGTAATTTACTATTATTGTCCTTATTGATCTTTTATTATTTAAAATTTCTCTTATTCATTCTTTTTAAAAGATTATTTTGGTTTTTTGTGCTTGTCTCATTAATTTTGTCCTTTCTTCCTTTCTACAATGAGCAGTTTATAAAGGTGACAGATTTCCTTCTAATTGTTACTTTTCCTTCAACCCACAACTTTTAATACATAACTATTTGTTTTTATTAATTTTCTTTAATTTAATTTTTATATTTTCAAGCATAGGCCTTTTTATCAGTTTTCCTTTTAATAAAATAGTAACTTATATTGTACTCAAAGGGTGCAGTTTATTTGATAATTCATTGAAACATGGTAAAGCTAACATTATGATCTAACAGGTTGTGATTTTTTTACATAAATACTATTATTATTAATTTCAGTGAAAAGTTACAGATATTTTGGATTTCCATTCATTCATTGTTGCCCTTTTCTCCCCGCCCACCTCCCCCACCCCCAGTTTGCGCTTCTTTTTGAAAAGTAAAAGAAAAATTCATTCATTGGTATACAATCTCCCCGCCACCCCCAGCCCCACCCTGAGTATACTCCACTCTGCAGCCTTCATTCCGGACTCTTATGATAATCATAATACCCTATATTTCTTTTAAAGTGTTCTCTCCCTCACCCGTTTCAATGCAGTATACATAATTCATCCAGTTTTTCTCATTCTTACCCCAACCCTGACGTCAGTCCCATAGGTGGTCAGTTTTTAAAGAATGTTCTGTATGTGCTTGTGAAAATGTATGTTATCCAGTTTGGACATAGGGTTTTCATCAGAGAGTTGGAAAATGACTAGGGAGGATAGAAGGAGAATTGATGCCTTTGAGCTGTGATGCTGGAGAACGGTATTGAGGGTACCATGGACTGCTAAGAATTCATCCTGGAGAGGATTAAACTGGGCTACTTCTTGGAGGCAAGGATTCTGAGGCTTTGTCTGACATACTTTGGACATGTTGTAAGGAAAGACCAGTAATTGGAGAGGGACATCGTGCTTGGGAGGTTGGAGGGACGGCACAGGAGAGGAAGACCCTCTATGAGGTGGATTGATTCAGTGACTGGGGTAATTGGGATGGGTGTGTTAGAGACGGTGAGATTGGCACAGGACAGAGCAGAGTTTAGGGCTGTTGTACATAAGGTCGCTATGAGTCGCAAGCAACTCGAAGGCACATAACAACAACAACAACAATAACATCCAGTTTGGATATTCTAAGTGTTCATTTCATCAAAGTATTAAATGTACTTATTCACATCTTTTGTATTTTTGGGGGTTTGGGGTTTTTTTTTGTTTGTTTGTTTTTTGTAATCTGCTTGATCCATTACTGAATGAGGGAGTTTCACATTTATAGCTAGAATAATTGATAAGTTTGACCATTTTTGCACGTAATTGTCAGTTTTTCTTTTAATTTTCATGTTGTAGGCTATGTTATTACAAATTATTTTAAAATTATCTCAAGTTCCAAGTAAATTTAATGTTATGTATATGTAGTAGTTGTTTCTAATGCTTTTTACCTCAAAATCTATAATTAATGACAATATAATTATCCAATCTTGTTGTTTGTTTTTATGTACTGTAGAATTGAAACCGACTCATAGCTGACCATCTAGAGGGTTTTCATAAGCTGTAACTCACAGGGGAGGAGACTGCCCGTCTTGCTCCCACAGAGCAGCTCGTGGATTTGAGCTGCTGGTGGATGGTAGCTCTGTTAGCATAGTCAATAGAGAGTTGGGCTGCTAACTCAAAGGTAGTGGTTTGTATCCACCAGGGCCTTTGTGGCAGAACGATCAGCAACAACATATGTACATATAATTCTGACGCACTGCAGTCAAGCCACACTGACTCAGAGCTGACCCACCAATGGATTTTTAGAGGCTGTAAATCACACTGAAAGAAATTGCTGACATTTCCCCATAGAATAGGTGGTAGAGTCAAACCACCTGCTATATGTGTATATTTCCATTCATGTAAGTATGTATTATTGGGAGCTCTGGTGGCCTAGTGACAAGAAGCTGCACTGGAATCCCACAGGCACATGGTTTGAGTCCACCAGCTGCTCCGCAGGAGAAGGATCATCAGTCTCCTCTCGTGCAGTTAACTGCCTCTGAAAACCAACTGGAAGGTCTACTATGAGTCGGTTCCAACTCGACAGTAAACAACAGAAAAAGTATGTATACAGCTGTAAGAGTGTGTGTGTGTGTATACATACGATATTATTTGTAAGTTTTAGTTAGGAAAACCTCTTTTATTGTTGAGTGAAATTTTTACAACCTTGTCAGTTTTTTCTTTGATCAGAAATGCACATTGTGGGTTATAACATTCAGTTTTTGTTATTAAGTCCTGTCAAGTGGAGTACAATTCATAGCAATCTCACAAACAGTAGATCTGAACTCTGTCCTGTCTGTGCCATCCTCATCATCCTTGACACATTTGAACTGATACTGTATCAGTCAGTTTCACTGAGGTCTTCTTCTTTGCTGACTCTCCTCCTTTCCAAGAATGATGTCCCTTTCTAAGGAATGACCTCTCCTAACAACATGTCCAAAACATGTGAGATGTTGCCTCACCATGTTTGCCTCCGAGGAACATTGTTTACAGTTTTCCCAAAACATACCTCTCTGTCTGTTCTTTTGGCAGTTCATGGTGTAGTCAGCACTCTGCTCAAAAACCACAGCATAAATGCATTGGTTCTTCTCCTTTCATCTTTATTCATTGTCCAGCTCTCAGATGAATAGCAGGTGATCGGAAAGACTGTAGTTTGAATCAGATGCACCTAAGTCTTTAAACTGCTAACAGTGCTATTCAGGACTTTGGAGTGATTCCTGAGAGCAGATTTTCCCAATGCTATACGTCTCCCAGTCTTCTAACTGCTGGTATTAAGGGTGTTGATTATACTTCTAAACAAGATAAATTCATTGACAAGTTCAGTCTTTTCTTCATTTATCTTGATCTTGCTTATTGATCTGGGGTGAGGATTTTTGTTCCTTGATGTTGAGATGTAATCCATATTTAAGACTGCAGTCCTTTATCCTCTGCAGCAAGTACTTCAGGTCCTTCTCACCTTCAGCAAGCAAGATTTTGTCATCTGCATAACACAGGTTGTTGAACCTTCTTCCAATCCTGATACCACAGAATTGTAATTACTAGATGTAATTCTTTAATTACAATCCTGATAAAACTCCTATT
>NW_006400020.1:2327776-2335597 GCF_000299155.1 Elephantulus edwardii | reverse complement strand
ATAGGGAATGGCAAGGGACACACTGACAAAGGAGATTAATCAGAACTGGCTTTGACAAGCACTGTGGCAATTGGACAATTAAAACAGACATTGGGGGGGGGAAGAAGAACGAACTGGGGATGAGGGTGAAGAAATCAGTGCAACAATGAATGAATGAAAACCCAAAATCTCTGCAAATGTTCATTAAAACTAATAAAATGTAATAAAAAAAGAAGAAAAAAAGCAATTATGAAATAAATCACAGATGTTATCTTTTCAGGTACTACTTCTTTCCCTTTCTATTTACTATCTTGAATTCCAGTTGTTCTGTGCCTTCAAGTCACCTGTGAGTCTTGGAGACCCTATGCCAAATAGCTCTGAACCTTGTCCTATTGTCAACCAGTCTCACTGTCTCTGCCACGCCTACCCCCATTACCTTGTTTACTACATCATTTCATCTACCCTTGCAAGTACGATGTCCATGTCCCGGGACTGGTCACTCCTGGAAACATGCCTAAAATATGCAACAGAACTTCAAACTCCTTGCTTCCAGGGAGCAACTTATTTTACCCTCTCCAAGATAGACCTGCTTGTTCTCTTTACAGTTCCTGTTAAGTTCAGTAGTCTTCTCTAGCACCACAACACAAAGATACTGATTCTTCTTCTTTCGTTTTTAATCATTGTCCAGCTCTTTGATGAATAGCAAGTAATTGTGAAAATCATGGCCTTGATCAGGCACACGTTAGTCTCCAGAAAGACATCATTGTTCTTCAGAGCCCTGGCGAGGTGCCTGACAGGAGATTTACCCAATGCAGTCCATCTTTTGATTTCCTTACTGCTGGTGTCAAGAGTGTGCATTGTGGGACTGAGCAAGCTGAATACCACTTATTATGGTGCTGCAAGTTGACCCAGGGGTAAGAATCTTTGTTTCCTGGATATTGAGCTTCAGTCCACATTGGAGACTTTAGTCCTTGACCTTCTGCAGCAAATGCTTCAGGTTTTCCTTGATTTCGGCAAGCAAGGCTATGTCATCTGCATAATGCAGTGTATTGATTAGTCTTCCTCCAGTCATGATGCCACTCTCCTCATAATAGAGAGCAGCCTCCCAAATGATCTGTTCCCTATATAGATTGAAAAGATATGGAAACAGGATGCATCCCTGGCACACTCCTTTCCTGATTTTGAACCATTCAGTGTTTCCTTGCTTTGTTCTGGCACCTGCTAAGTATAGGTTTTGCATGAGCACAATTAGATGTTTTAGAATTCCTGTTCTTCTCAGTGTAAGCCATAATTTGTTGTGATCCACACAGTCAAATGCTTTTACATATTCATTGAAACACTGATAGACATTCCTCTGGTACTTTGTACTTTCAGCCAAGATCCATCTGTCATTGACTGTGATGTCGCTAGTGCTACAACCTCCTCCAAACCCAGCTTGCACTTCTGGAAGTTCTCTTCCAATATATTATTCCAGTCATTTTTTTAATCATTTTCAGCAAGATTTTGGTTGAGTGAGAAATTAGTGGTATTTTTCTATAATTTCTCCAGTAATAATTTCTGTAGTATTTGTCTCTTTTAGATGACGGCTTAGCTCTTTCTTTCAACCCACTAGAATCTCTTCAGTTGGATTTAATATATTCAAGTGGAATTTTAAATTTTAAATTTTCTGTCACTTTTAGTTCTTTTGACCTTTTAAAGGGGCCAGTCCTTGAAAAAGATAATTGCTATATTATCAGGAAGGGTTAATTCTTCGAAAAGTTGAAGATCAGTTAAGAGCAAAGAAGATCCTAAGTGGGATGGATTGACACAGTGACTGAAGCGCAGAGATTGTGAGAATGTTGCCAGAGCAACCAGGTTTCCTTAGCTTGCTACGGGGAGTTCTGGTAGTCTAGTGGGTAGAGTTTGCTTCCAGCCCAAAGGCAAGTTCTACGAGTTCACCATATGCTCTGTGGGAGAAAAATGGTCAATCCTCTCTCATGCAAACGCTTCAAAAATCTATGGACGGTCAACTCTGAGTTGGGTATGACTTGATGCCCATGAACAACAGGATCGCATTGAAATGATGTCGACTCAACAGTTCCTAACACTACCAGCTTTTAGTTTTATATGACTCTTGGTAACATCTGCTTATTTTTCATTCATATTTTAGAGACTTTTTTAAAAAAACAATAATTTTGGGGCGAGGGTAAATAAAAAAGTGCAACAATGAATGAATGAAAATCCAAAATCTCTGTAAATGTTCATTAAAATTAATAAAATAAAAATTAAAATAAAACAATAGTTTTCTGTTTCCTGTCTGTTAATACAGTCTTTGAGATTCCATTTCTTCAACCAGTAATTCTGCTTTGTCTTACTAAAGGTGCTTTGTATCTTTGTGTGAATTGTGAACTATTTCTGTCTTATTTTACGTAGAACTTAACTTCAGCAGTTCTTTGATAGCTCAGTTGAAACTGAGTTCATCTCAAGAGAATTTGCTGTTGCCTGTCATTAGGTAGTCTTATCGACTTTGGGCACATCCACCAGGTTGAGATTTTTTCATACAGAATTTGATACTCTAATTCTTAGGTATTGACTTTTAATTGCAGAATCTTAGTGTCTCCCCCCGCCCCCTGCCACATTCCCTGTCCCACTATTGCTACGTTGCAGACAGGTGAGTAACTTTGTCTTTGTATACCTACATGTGTGTTGGGAGACCAGAATCTCCCAGAGAGCACTGTTTTAAATTCCTCTTTCCATTATGAGTGTAGTTGTTGGTGATCTCAGCTGTATACACTGGGTTTCCTGTTAGATTTGTCTCCTGATCTTCATCCACTGCAGTTATCAGAGCAGATCAGCATCTATATTCAGGAGAAACCCTGAGGGGGAAAGCTAGCTTTGGCAGGTACTTATTTGGCAGTTTCTGATTTTACTTGGTTTGGGAGTCTCTACGGCTTCTGTTCTTAGGCATAAGCCCTGGAATTACTTAAAAGAGAAAATTTTTCAAGCGTTCTCATTGTGTTAGTAATTAGGTCAATTCATGGTCTCTTACATGCTGTATTTTCTGAACAACTACCTTGTGTATGCAGAGTTCTTTAGGGTCCTTTCATACTTAGAGCAGTTTTGTCCTGATACCTGAGCATGACTGTTGTTGCTAAGTTCAACACATTGAACCACTGCCTGACCTTATACTGTCCTTGTAATCCCTTCTGTGTCTCAGCCTACTGTTTTATCTGGTGAATCAATCCTTCTCATTTGGGGCTTCCTCTCTTTCTCTTATCTACTACTTTACCAAGTATAATTTCCTTCAGTGATTCATTCCTCCGGTTACGATGCCTTCATAGAAAGAGTGATACGTGTTACCTTAAAGAAAGTAGTGTAATTAAAACATACTCAGGTAACAGGAGAGCGTTCTAGGTAGAGAAAATCTCAAAATGTTACTGTTTTACTCCTTTTTCCCCATCCATCCATCCATCCATCCATCCCTTTTTTCTTTAGCCTTCATTAGTAAAATTTGAAAGGTTCAGGACTTGTTTTATGGGCCTTATTTCTAACACCTTAATGAGAAATATTTTCATTTACTTTTTTTTACTGAAACTTAACCGATAAGTTGATTCATTCTTTTAGAGTTAGATCAGAGTCCAACACTTCATAGACCATTCGTCCTCACTTCTGTTTCTACACCAGTAAACTGTAGACTTACTCTTCTTCCTTATTTATTGTTATATGTGATGTTATGTCACTTTCCACTAATACCTACCTTGTGTACCACAGAGCAAAACACTGGCTATCCTTGTACCATCTTCACAGTCCGTACTCTATTTGAGCCCATTGTTATAACTATTACTTAGTCCACCTCCTTGAGGGTCTTCCTCTTTTTTCTTGACATTCTGCTTTATCACACTTGCTTATTTTCAGGGATCCATCTCCCTGGTAACATGTATAAAGTACCTGAGACAAAGCCTCACCATCATCATTTCTTTGGAGCATGCTGGATAAACTTATCCCAAGACAGAGATCTTACTTGATTTTTTATTCTTTGACTTTCCATAGTGTTGGCTGTTTTGTTTTCAAGAATTAATTTTCTTATTCCATATTAATAGTTTGGAGTACACCAGGACTGAAATGTTTCCACTTTGGGTCAACCTGTTGTTTTTTAAAATACTGGAGACATAGCTTCCTTTATTATATTAGCACATAGACCAATAAATAAGTGATGGCTTAATAACTTGGGCTTTGTTTATTAGTGTGGGCATAGAATGTGGAAACAAAGACAAGTGGTAGAGAAGATAAAAAGGTTAACAAAGCTCTACAATAATTTCTAAAAATAAATGGAGAAAACATAAAAGATAAGCACTGGAAAGAAGATTGAATTTTAAGTTTTAAAAAATTCTGGATTTTTGTGCTTGGTACATTGTATTTTGTAAATTGTACTTTGTGTCATACTAACATTGTTTTAATCTTTCAGCCTTCCTAACTTAGTTTTCCTTGACAGAAATAATAGAGCATCACAGGACCACATGAGTTGAAATAATGTATATAGAAGTAATTAGAAAAAATATTCATTGTCAGGAGTTATATAAGAAATTATATTAATCTAAGTGACAATGTTCAAATACATTTACAAGATGAAATATATGGCAGTTTTTTATTATTTTATAATTTTATTATCTTATAAATGTACTTAGGCTTGTGTATTAGTAAGCCAAAGAAAAAAAATTATAATGATGTGAATTCAATATTGAATTTGTGAATACAATAAAACAGAATGTTCATTTACTCTTTTTTTTTATGGCCTTTACAGAAGAGCTTTGAACTTAGGAATTCTTCGAGACCCTGGGTCAGAAATTGAAGATAGACAGTACCAGATAGACCTGCAGTCAATCAATATTGGCACTGCTCAGTGGGATCAACTAAAGCCAGAGAAGGAAGCCGGCACTGGAGGGGTGCTGACAGAGAGCGAAAGAAATTCTCAGAATCCCGCCCTTGAGTGGAATATGGACAGCAGGTAAGAAATGTTTGAAAAACTTTGTAAAATGTTATTGCCAGAATTTTCCCACCAGAAAGACTAGGAAGGATTTCAGGCAGGGTAAATTGCCCTCCACTTCTCTGGAGAAGAGATCCTCCCAGCCAGGTGAGTTTCCTTGCCAGCCAAGAAACCAGAGAGGCCTTTAGGCCGGGTGAGTTGCCTTCCTTGTGAGTTCCTCAGCCAAGGTAAGTTTTCTTGCCAGCTCTGAGACCAGAGAAGACTTCAGGCAGGGCGAGTTGCCTTCCACTTACCTGGAATAGTGCAATACCCTACCAAGGCAAGCCTGCCTGTGAGCCTAGGGACCAGGGAGGACTTCAGGCAGGGAGAGTTGCCTTTCCCTACCTGGCATAGTGCTGTACCCTCAGTAGTGCAGTACCCTACCAGGGCAAGTCGGCCTGTGAGCCCAGGGACAAGCGAGGACTTCAGGTAGGGTGAGTTGCCCTCCCCTACCCTGGGGCATTGAGCACCCCAGCTAAGGCATGTCTTCCAGTGAATGCAAGGATCAGAGAGCTCTTCAAGCAGGGTGAGTTGTTCTTCCCTCTGCCAAAATAGTGAGTTTCCCAGCCAAAAGCACCAGACCCAGGCAGGAAAAACACTTTTATCACAGCAATGGCATGGAAGAAGCAAACTACTTCACACAAAACCAAAGCAAGAAATCACCTGAAAATAGTGATCAAAATACAGAATAATTGGATTTCCTGAAAGCACAATGTCTGATTGAATTTCCTGACACAAAATTCAAAAGAACAATGATCAAGCATTTTTATCAACTAAAAGAAAAAGTCAAAGATTTAGAGGAATCTACAAGTAAAACTCAAGAACTTTAAAAGTCGATATAAGACAGAGCAGATAAAACCAGTGAGGCACTTGAAAAACAAGAACCAGAATCCGGAATAGTTCTAATTGGGATTGAAATCTTCTTTTACCTGTTAGCACTATAATAATGAATAGATAGATGGATGATAGAAAGAAGATAGATAGATAGATAGATAGATAGATAGATAGATAGATAGATATATAGATAGATAGATAGATAGATAGATAGATAGATAGATAGATAGATAATGCCTTGATTATTAGGGTGAAAGCTCCTCAGTGATAGATTGGCACAGTGACTGCAGTCGTGGACTCAGAACCACAGAAGCAATTGAGAAGATGATGCCAGCCTGAGCAGTGTTTCTTCTTTTCATACCCAGGATTCCTGTGAGTTGGGGCCGACTGAATGACAGTCCTCACACCCTCCTAACCTGAGTCATGAATAGCCAGATTTCCCCCCTTCACCAGTCATTTTTAAGGGAAGGATCAAAACAAGATTGTTGAATACTTTGTCTCCAGCTGCACTGCCTTTTGAAATCTTCTGTTCAACTCATTAGTATCTTGAATTCTTCCTTCTGCTTTAGCTTTTCTGCTCTCCAGTGCAATATTCAGAGTTTCCTCTGACATCCATTTTGGTCTTTTCTTCGTCCTCTGTCCTCTTCCTGGAAGATACTCTTGATATCCCACCACACCTCATCTGGTTTTCGCTCATTAGTGTTCAAGGCCTCAGACCTGTTCCTGAGATGGTTCTGAAATTCAGGTGGGATAGACTCACGGTCATATTTTGGTTCCTGTGGATTTGGTTTCTTTTTCCTCAGCTTCAGCTTGAACTTGCGTATGAGTAGTTGGTGGTCTGTTCCACAATCAGCTCCTGGCCTAGTTTTCACAGCTGATATTGAGCTTCTACAGCGGTTCTTTCCACGGATATAATCAGTCTGATTCCTGTGCATACCATCAGGTGAAATCCATGTGTATAACCTGTGTTTATGTTTCTTATAAAACAAATTTGCAATGAATAAGTCATTGATTGTGCAAAATTCAATCATTCTATTACTAGCTTCATTTCTCTCACCAAGTCCATGTTTTCCAAATACTGATTCTTCTTCTCTGTTCCCAACTTTTGCATTCCAGTCACCCTTATTATTAATGCATCTTGATTGCATGTTTGATTGATCTCTGACTGTAAGAGTTGGTAGAAATCTTCAATTTCCTCTTCTTTGGCTCTGGTTGTTGGTGCATATATCTGAATGATAGTGATATTCACTGGACTTCCTTGTATGTGTATGGATGTTATCCTGTCACTCACAATATTGTATATCAAGACGGAATCTAGAAATGACTTTTTTAACTATGAAAGCAAACACATTTTTCCTCATCTTTTCATCTCTGGATGATCATATGATCATCTGACTCAAAATGCCCCATGCCAGTCCATTTCATCTCACCAATACCTAGTATGTCAATATTTATGTGTGCCATTTTTCCTTAACAATATCTAATTTGCTTCAGAGGGTCAAGGACTGCAGCCTTCAGTATGGATTGAGACTCAGTAATCAAAAAGCCAAAGATTTTTGCCACTGGACCAACTGACAGCATCAGGATGGATGGTGAAGAGATTGAGATTGTTCATAGCTTTTCTTTGCTTGGCTCCATGATCAACACTCTTGGCACCAGCAGCCAGGAAATTAAGACGTATTGCGATGGAAAAGTCTGTTGTTAGGGACCTCTCCAAAGTACTGAAGAGCAATGGTGTCACTCTGTAGCATAAGGTGCACCTGATACAAGCCATGGTCTTTGCAGTCAGTTGTTATGTGTCAGAGAGTTGGACAATGATTAGGGAGGATAGGAGAAGTGATGACGTTGAGCTTTGGTGCTAGAGAAGGGTATTGAATGTACCATGGACTGCTGAGAAAACAGACAGATTCATCCTGGAGAGTGTTAAACCAGGATGTTCCTTGGAGGCAAGGATTCTGAGGCTTCATCTGACATACTTTGGACATGTTGCAAGGAGGGACCAGTTT
>NW_006400020.1:2326862-2327676 GCF_000299155.1 Elephantulus edwardii | reverse complement strand
TCTTAAGTTTTAGTTATATGTAATAAAACAAGAATATAACTGGAATTTTTTAAAGGCAACCTGATGGTTTTTAATCTTCAAATAGATAATTTTATGTTTTGAATGGAATATTTTATTTTATGCTTTAAATACATAATTTAAAGCATTTATATTTAGATGTTTGGATTTATGTCTAACATTATCTTATATCTTTTATATTTACCAGACTTTTTTTTTACCTTTGTGTTCTGGTTTTTATCATATTTATTTGAAAGTTACGTATTGTCTGTCTCTTAGAAACTATCAAAGCTATTTTAACATGTATACTTTACAGAATAAACTGAATCAGTATCTTGGTTTTTCTCTCCAAAATTCTAAGAACCTTAGAACACTTTGCTTCTCAGTACCTAGCCCTAAGCTGTATGTTATCATTGTCCAATTTCAGCCTTTTTTTTCCACAGTTTTTATATTATTATTACTGATTTTTTAAAGGTTTTTTTTATAAATTTTAATGAACATTTACAGATATTTTGGTTTTTCATTCATTCATTGTTGCACTTTTTTCTTTACCCCCCTCCCCCCAGTTTGCTCCTCTCTTTGAAAAGCAAAAAGTGAACTTCTTCGTTGTTATACAGTCCCCCCTGACCCCGACCCTGCCCCCTTCCCACCCCAAATGCACTCCACTGTGTATAGTGGAGTATTACTGATGATTTCTTTTAAAGTAGTATCATCTTTAGGATTCTTGAGCTACTTAGGTCGACTAAATTGCCTGTTAAAAAGGCAATTATGCAGGATACAAGATCAACATACAAAAATCAGTTGGATTTCTCTACAG
>NW_006400020.1:2313719-2326545 GCF_000299155.1 Elephantulus edwardii | reverse complement strand
TTGGAGAGGGACATCATGCTTGGGAAGATGGAGGGACAGCACAAGAAGGGAAAACTCTGAGGTGGATTGATGCATTGACTGGGGTAATTGGGGTAGGTGTGTCGGAGACAGTGCAATTGGCACAGGATAGAGCAGGGTTTTAGAGCTGTTGGACACAGGGTTGCTATGATTTGCAAGTGACTGGACAGCACATAACAATAACAACATACATTCTTGCAGCAGATTAGGCTATAAAATGCATGAGATGAGGTTGTCCATCTTTTTTCTCTTGAGGAACAGATAGTGGATTCAAACCACCTGCCTTTGGGTTCTCAGAGCAACTCCTTACCCACTAGGCCACCAGAACTCCACCAGACATGTATTCTGTTTATATACCTTTCCAGTCTGTATGTGAAACAGATTATCCGGGATGCTTGGCTGTATGAGGAGGAATGTAGCATCAGAACTGGTGAAAGATTCATCAACAACCCGTGTTATGCAGATTACACAAATCCTCCATGCAGAAACTGAGGAGGACCTGAAGCACCCGCTGCAGAAGGTTAAGGACTGCAGTCTTCAATATGGATTGAAGCTCAACATCAAGAATACAAAGATTCTCACCACTGGTCCAAATGGAAGCATCAGTATAGATGGTGAAGAGATTGAGATAATAGTTTTTGTTTTCTTGGCTCCATAATCAAAACTCTTGGGTACCAGTAGCCAGGAAATCAAGAGACGAATTGCATTGGGAAAGTCAGCTGTTACCGACTTCTCCCGAGTACTGAAGAGCAGTGACGTCCAGCTGGAGACTAAGGTTGTGCCTGATCCATGCTATAGTCTTCGCAGTTGTGTGCTATGCATCGGAGAGCTGGACAGTGACGAGGGATGATAGAAAGAGAATTGATGCCTTTGAGCTGTGGTGCTGGAGAATAGTGTTGAATATACCATGGACTGCTAGGAGAACAAACAGGTTTGTCCTGGAGAGGGTGAAGCCAAGCTGCTCCTTGGAGGCAAGGATTCTAAAGCTTCATCTGACATATTTTGGGCATGTTGCAAGGAGGGACTGGTCCTTGGAGAGGGTCGTCATGTTTGGGAGAGTGGAGAGACAGCTCAGGAGAGGAAGCCCCTCGATGAAATGGATTGTTTCTGTGACTTGGTTGGTGGGAGTAAGTGTGTCAGAGACGGTGAGTTTGGCACAGGATACAGCAGGGTTTTGGACTCTTGTGCATAGGGTTGCTGTGAGTCACAGTTGACTTGACGGCACATAACAACAGCAACATACATTCTTGAACTTTTCTGACTTACACCTTGTGATATTCACTTTATCTTTTCATATTAATTTTTATTAGTTCAATGCCTAGTAAGGAAAGTTTAATTTCTTTAGCTCCCACACTTCACTTCACTTGGTGGTTGTACTGTTGCTGTGAGTCAGAACCAGCTCAACAGCAGTGGGTTTAGAGTTTACCCACAACTCACAAAGGGAATTTCACATATTTTTAATTTCCAAGGAGATCGCTGGGGTTTTTCTTCAACAAATTCATCTGCCAAAATAGACAAAAATTCTTGTTCTTTTTCATTTCTGATAGCCAGATGGTTTTTCTGATCCTTCAAGGGCCGTACTTTTACTTAGGCAGTTCATTTAAAATATTTTGCCTGTCTGGAATGTAAAGATAAGCATATGGTAAAATCAAATCCTGTTGTTCATTAAGAGTGGCTGACAACCTTGATCATTAAAAACATCATTAATACTTTGAGCGTTAGTTCTCTCTTAGGTATTTTGAACTCATTGCTATTAACTAATGAACTTGTAAAATAATTTTAAACCTTGTAATTGTTTCCTCCAGGGTATAAATTCTTTTCTTTTGGATTCATCCTTGAAAACATTTGAATACACATAAGTGATATATTTTGCACATTTTTTGTACTTTTAGGGGAAAGTTTACACAGCTCTTAAGTTACTCATCCAACAATTTGTTTTGTTTTGTGAATTGGTTGCTATCCCGCTGACATTGTGTCAGCAGTATCCTGTCTTCACTGTTTCCCTGCCACTCCTTGGCTTCTTGTCTTTCCTTTTGGCAATTGTTGCCCGTTTTGTGTCCTGTAGTTAATTGCTTTAAAGAGTACATTGGTGGAGGGACAGTACAGAAGAGGAAGACCGCAGGTGAGATGGATTGATACAGTGACTGGAGTGATGGGAGTAGGTGTGTCAGAGTGAGACTTGCTCAGGACAGACTTCAGAGCTACTGTATATAGGGTCACTGTGAGTTGCTGGCATCTCCATGACACATAACAACAGCATTCCTTTTGGATGTAATTTTTTTCAAAAAATAAATAAGCCAATCTGTTATTTGGATGAAAGATGGCTTCAGTCTCTAATAAAAGGTTATTTTGTAATATTAGTTTTCAGGGTTCCTCCAGTCTCTATCAGTGTAGTAAATCTGTTCTTTCTCATAACTTTGAGTTTTGTTTTACTTCCCCTCACCTTATTCTTACTAGGCCCTTCTACCACATCTGTAGTCAGACCAGTTGTTAGTAATACCTGGCTGCCATCTACTTCTGGTCCGAAGCCAGAATAGGCTGTGGTTTCTCTGTGGTCTAATTTACTTCATTGAGTCTCTGATTTTCTTCACTCTCTTGATCTCCAGATAGAAAAGATGGAATAGAAATGTTGCATAGTTGTTTGTAAGCTCTTAAGACTGCAGACTCTACTGAATGATGATATACATTTTTAATTAGGACTCAAATACCAGAGAAAAAATGAAAAGCTGGAGATAATACAAATAAAAGTTAGCAATATTTGACAAAAAATATAAAGACCTGCTGACTTACTTAAATTTTGTTTTTTAAGCTAATAAGCCTTTCTTGTATATTGTTGCTGATATAATTTGTCACACAGAAAATTACACCTAAGTACTTTCCCCCCATTGTTGCTGCTCTTCACTTTTAGGATTCATTAAGTCACGTATAACTCTTAGCAGCCTTATGAACAGTGGATCTAAACCGTCCTATTTTGTGTCATACTCCTCATCTCTGACCTACTTGAGACTATTACTATGGTCACTGTATTTTAGTTAATACATTCTCTTTTTGGTTTTCTGCCATCTTTTCCATTTTAAGGTATTTTTAATACCTCATATATTTTAACTCTCCCTTATGAGAGCACATCAGATGTTACATGTTTCTCACATTGATTTTGTTTCACAGAATATGAGCTACAATTATGGTGTCTCTAAGGATCTCAGCTCTTCCTCTATATACACAGATTTTTAATACTTCTTCCTGTTACCCTCTACTCACAAGATCTCTTAATTCTTTCAAATTGAGTTTCTTGAAATCTAATACTTATGTGTCACAGAACCAGATGATCCAATTTGCCTTTTTGGCAGACCTTATGTAAAGTTCTGCCCATTGTAAAGTTAAAAAAAAGATACTAGCACTCTTTAGACTAATAGAAAAGGATGCAGAAAGACTTGTGTTTTATCTAAGCGTTTTCGTGAGAAAACTTAGGCCAGGTTTCTGACCTCAACTTTATCATTACATGAAGGAATAATAGGGACCTATTTATGAAGATAGATGCTAACA
This sequence comes from Elephantulus edwardii, assembly GCF_000299155.1. Taxonomy (NCBI): domain Eukaryota; kingdom Metazoa; phylum Chordata; class Mammalia; order Macroscelidea; family Macroscelididae; genus Elephantulus; species Elephantulus edwardii. The sequence continues at coordinate 2,322,984 of NW_006400020.1, read as the reverse complement.
ACAACAATTTATGAGGGATATTATATTGATGATTCCAAAGAACCTTTGAAGTATTGCTTGCTAGTAAAATGTAAAATTGTATTATTTTATAAATGAAAAACAATAATATGCATAGTGAACTTGAATATCTTTATTAGCACAAGCTCTAGGTCCTTGATTTTTTTTTTTTTTTTACTTTCTTCTTCAACCATGTATGCAGTTGTTGTTGTTGTTCTGATGTGCTGGCAAGTCACCTGTAATTCATAGTGACCCTGTGTACAACAGCCTTAACCGGCTCTATTCTGTGCCAATCATATTGTCTCTGACACACCTACCTCCATTACCGTGGTTGCTGAGTCAGTCCATCTCATCAGTGGTCTTCCTCTCTTGGGCTATACCTCCACCCTCCCCACCATGATGTCTATCTCCAAGGACTGGTCCCTCCTTACAATTTGTCCAAAGTAGATCAGACAAAGATACAGAATACTTGCCTTCAAGAAACATCCTCTTCTCACCCTCTGTTGGAGTAACATGTCTGTTCTCCTAGCAGTCCTAGTATGTCTATTCAGTACTCTTCTCCAGCACCACAGCTCAAGGACATCAATTCTCCTTCTATCATCCTTAGTCATTGTCCAGCTCTCTGATGCATAGCAAGTAATTACAAAGAGTATGGCCTGGGTGAGGCACACGTTGGTCTCCAGACTGACACAGTTGCTCTCCAGTAATTTGGAGAGATCTTTGACAGCAGACTTTCCTGGAACAATTTGTCTGTTAATTTCCTGGCTGCTTGTGGAACCAAGCAAACTAAAGCTATTAATAATCTCAATCTCTTCACCATCTATCATGATGCTGCCAGTTGGCCCAGTAGTGAGAACCTTTGTTTTCTTGATATTGAGCTTCATTCCATATTGGATGCGGCAAAAAGCACTTCAGGTCTACCTCATTTTCAGCAAGCAGGGTTGTGTCATCAGCATGACACAGATTGTTGATGAGTTTTCCTCCAATCCTCATACCACATTTCTCCTCATAGAGCCCAGCCTCTTGGATAATCTGTTCTGCTTTTAGATTGAAAATGTATTGAGATAGGACATATTTCTGGTGTATACCCTTCCCAGTTTAGAACCATGCAGTATATCCTGCCTCCCGATCCAAGTATAGGTTTTGCATTGTTGTTGTTGTTATGTGCCGTAGAGTCACTTGCGACTCATAGCGACCCTATGTACAACAGCCCTAAACTCTGCTCAGTCCTGTGCCAATCGCACTGTCTCTGACACTCCCATCCCAATTATCCCAGTCACTGAATCAATCCACCTCATAGAGGGCCTTCCTCTCCTGCGCTGTCCCTCCACCCTCCCAAGCATGATGTCCCTCTCTAAGGACCGGTCTCTCCTCACAACATGTCCAAAGTATGTTAGACAGAGCCTCAGAATCCTTACCTCCAAGGAGCCACCCGGTTTAACCCTTTCCAGGACAAATCTGTTTGTTTTCCTAGCAGTCCATCGTATTCTCAATACTCTTCTCCAGCACCACAGCTCAAAGGCATCAATTCTCCTTCTATCCTCCTTGGTCATTGTCCAACTCTCTGATGCATAACAGGTGATTGCGAAGACCATGGCCTGTATCAGATGCACCTTAGTCTCCAGAGAGACACCATTGCTCTTCAGCACTTTGGAGAGGTCCCTAACAGCAGACTTTCCCATGGCAGTGCGCCTTTTCATTTCCTGGCTGCTGGTGCCAAGACTGTTGACTATGGAGCCAAGCAAACTAAAGCTGTGTACAATCTCAATCTCTTCAATATCCATCCTGATGCTGCCATTTGGTCCAGTGGTGAGAATATTTGTCTTCTTGACATTGAGCCTCAGTCCATATTGTAGGCTGCAGTCCTTGACACTCTGCAGCAGGCACTTCAGGTCCTCTTCAGTTTCAGCAAGCAGGGTTGTGTCATCCATATAACGCAGCATAATCAAATGTTTTGGGAATGGGAATTCTTTTCAGTGTTAGCCAGAGTTTGTTGTGATCCACACATGATGTGTGCAGTAATTTCTTTTAATATATTAACCCTTTTTTTAGAGTAGAAATATTCTTCTAAGAAATTGTTCAAAGTGAAGATTTTTTTTGTTTAGTAAATGACTGAAATAGCCAAAATCATCTTTGTTGTCATTTTGTCTTCCAGATTAAATTTTATGAGCTTTGTTCCCGCTTAGTGGCCACATCCTATTCCATGGATCTCATTTCCACATAATAAATAGTAGCTTAACAATACTTTTACTTCACATATAAAGTTTTAGTGTGAATGTGTTCAGTATCAATCTTGTAAAAGCCACTTCTAGACTGTTATGGCAATAACAATACTTAAAGCCATTAAAATAGTTATTTATTTCAAGCAGATGTTGATTGTTGTCATTAGATGCCAGGAAGTCGATTTAAAATTCATAACTACCCTGTGAATAACAGGTCAAAACCATGTACTACCCTGTACCATCCTCACAGTCTCTGCCACAGTCAAGTGTATTGGTGGAGTCACTTTGTGGGTCCACGGTTTTGAAGGTTTTCTTGGTTTTTGCTGGTGCTCTACTTTTCCAAGAAAGATATTAGGGGGGGGGGGGAAACCCAAATAAATCGAAATCAGCAGAGAGTGAGGCAGAGAGAGCAAGGCGCAGAAAGCAATGCAAAGACAGTGACGCAAAGACAGTAGGAATTTGAGTGAGAACTATAGAGTTAGTTTGGGGACCACAGGAATAGTGCGACCCTGCAGGAGCAGCCAGCTGAGGTACAGCAGGATGCTCCAGCCAAGCCATGGCAGGATGTGCCAGCTGAGCCATGGTGGGAGCTGCCAGCCGAACCCCAGCAGGAGTTGCCAGAAGAGCCCCAGCGGGAGCCACCAGCTAAGCTGCTGTGGGACCCACCCTCCAGGAGCAAGCAGCACAGCGGGAATTTGACTGAGTTTTCTTAAGTCCCACTGGACCCAGAGTCCCACCGGACCCAGAACCCCAGGGGCGAGAGCTGCTGGGTGAGAGCTGAATGCTGAAATTTGAGTGAGATCAACGTGTGAAGCCACCCAGACAGCTGGAATCTGAGTGAGGTCACCACCTGTGCCTGCCTTGCAGCTGTGACTGCCTCACAACCATATACACTCCACACATGTGCTTCCACATCCAGTCAACTAACTTACCTTTAGTCCAGAGCACCCTGGTCTGACTTAGCTGCAACAAGAGGCTGCTCTCACAGGCCCTGAACTGAACCTTCCCTTGGGTCAGAAGTTTAGAGAGAAAACACAGGCAGGGTATCTGCCCAACCCTCTCCTAGAGCAGTGACTTAAGATTCAGAACCTATCATTGCCCCAGGCAAGGAAAAACTGTACCACAGCAATGTCACATAAGAAGCAGGCTACCTGACACCCTACAGAAGCCCAAGGCAAGATGTAACCCTCAAAAAGTGACCCAGTGTCAACGGATTTCCTGAAGCCAGAAAGTCTGATGGAACTTTATGAAACAGAATTTAAAAGAACAATCATTGAATATTTTCAGTGGGTGAAAGACAAACTTTAAGAATTACAGGACACTTCAAGCAAAAACCAGAAGAACCTTAAAAAAAATCCAAAACAATGCAGATAAAACAAACAAGGAATTAGAGGCATTGGAGAAACAAGAAACCACGATCCAAAATAGAAGGTCCAATGTTTCAGATGCTGTCCACATGATGGAGGGACTCATGAGCAGAGTTGAAGAGATGGAACACAGAACCAATGAAACAGAAGCTAGAATTATCACCACTGATCTGCTACAGCAAAAAAAAAAAAAAAAATAGGATCCAAAATGAAGAAAACCTAAGAATAATGTGGGACACCATCAAGAGAAATGTGTGCAATATCACAGTCCCAGAACAAGAAGAAGCAAGTAAAGATACCAGAAAAGTTATGGAAGAATGACTAGAAGTAAACTTCCAAAGCATAATTAAGAATGAGAGAATATATATTCCAGAAGCTGAGAAAACACCGTATAGAATAGACCCAAAAGAAAAACACTAAGGAATATCATAGTCAAATTTGCTAGAACCAAAGATAAGGAGAGAATCCTGAAAGCAGCAAGAGAGAAACAAAGAGTAACCTATAAAGGAGAGGAGATAAGATTAAGTGTCAATTTTTCAGCAGAAACCATGCGAGCAAGTAGACAGTGGAATGGCATCTATCGAACACTTAAAGAACACAACTTTCAACCAAGAATACTGTACCCAGCAAAATCGTCCATCAAATATGGAGGAAAGATCAAGAGATTCCTAGAAAAACAGAACTTAAGTGAGTTTGTAAAAGCAAGACCAGTGTTAGAGGACTCACTGAGAGACGTCTTACAGAGGTGCCACAGAAAGGAGGATGGACCAGAGTAACTAACAACACCACCAAAAAGAACTCAATAAAATTATATCAATAAAACCTTGACTCTCAGTAATCACACTGAATGTGAATGGTTTAAATACACCACTGAAGAGAAAAAAAGAGTAGCAGATTGGCTAAAAAAAAAAAAAACAACCCAAAATCCATCAATATGCTGTCTACAAGAGACACACCTGAAAAATGAAGATAAAGACTAAAAATAATTACAGGGAAAAATATACCAAGCAAATAGCAACTAGAAGAAAAGCAAGAGTAGTGATATTAATCTCTGCTAAAATAAATTTCAATGCAAAAACCATCGTAAAGGACAAGGAAGGTCACTACAGGTGGACATAGCAATAATAAATATCCATGCACCAAATGAAAGACCTACAAAATATATAAAACAAACATTAACAAAACTGAAAAAGGAACTAGGCAACACTACTATAGTAACTGGAGTCTTCAATAAAGCACTCTCAAGAAAAGATAGAACTACCAGAAAGAAATGCAACAAAGATGCTCAAGAATTAAACCACACAATAAATCAACTCAATCTCAAAGATCTATTCCCCAATATGCATGGAATGTTCTTCAGAACAGGTCACATTTTACGTCACAAGGCAAGCTTCAATATATGAAGAAAACAGAAATTAATACAAAGCCTCTTCTAAGATCACAGTGCTACAAAATTAGAAATTAATAAGAAGATAAAGGAGGAGGGGGAGAAACCATACATTTGGAAGCTGCACAACACCTTGCTTGAACATGAGTGGGTTGTTGTTGTTATGTGCTGTCGAGTCATTTGCGACTCATAGCAACCCTATGTACAACAGCCCTAAACCCTGGTCTATCCTGTGCCAATCACATTGCCTCTGACACACCCATCCTGATTACCCCAGTCACTGAATCAATCCACCTCATAGAGGGTCTTCCCCTCCTGCGCTGTCCCTCCACTCTACCCAGCATGATGTCCCTCTCTAAAGACCTGTCTCTCCTTACAGCATGTCCAAAATATGTCAGACGAAGCCCCAGAATCCTTGCCTCCAAGGAGTAGCCTGGTTTAACCCTCTCTACGGTGAATCTGTTTGTTTTCTTGGCAGTCCATGGTACATTCAATACTCTTCTCCAGCACCACAGCTCAAAGGCGTCAATTCTCCTTCTATCCTCCCTAGTCATTGTCTAACTCTCTGATGCATAACAAGTGATTGCAAGGGAGTGGGTACTATAAGAAATTAAAAATGACGTTTCTTGAAACAAATGACAGTGAAAACACCGCTTACCAAAACCTCTGAGAAACTGTCAAAGCAGTAATCAGAAGTCAATTTATAGCAATATGGAAACATATCAGAAGGCAGGAAAAAATGACCATTAACTCTCTAACCCAGTGTCTCCAACATACTGAAAAAGAACAGCAAGAAAACCCAACACCCTGCTAAAAAACTGAAATTATAAAAATTAGAAAAGAAATAAATAAAATAGAAAATTGAAATGATCAACAAAACTAGGAGTTGGTTCTCTGAAAATGTCAATAAAGCCAACAAACCACTAGCAATGTTTACAAAAGAAAAGACAGATAATCCAAATAAAAGATGAAATGGGCAATGTGACAACAGAACCAACAAAAATAAAAAGGCTAACAGTGGAATATTATGAAAAGCTATACTCAAACATATATGAAAACCTAGAGGAAATGGACAAGTTCTTAGAAATTCACAACCTACCTAAACTGACACAAAATAAAATTGAACACCTGAACAAACCCATTACAAAAGAAGAAAAGGAAAAGATAATAAAACATCTTCTGGTCAATAAAAGCCCTTTATCAGATGGTTTTATAAGTGAATTTTATCAAACATTCAGAGAAGAACTGTCACCATTTCTACATAAACTATTTCAGAAAATAGAAAAAGATGAAATTCTCCCAGACTCCTTCTATGAACCAGACATATCCTTGATACCAAAGCCAGGTACAGATACCATCAAAATAGAAAACTATAGGTCAGTATCTCTCATGAATATAGATGCAAAAATCCTGAATTAAATCCTGGCCAATAGAATGCAATGATACATCAAAAAAAGAATTCATCATGATCAAGTGGGATTCATCTCACAAGAATGGTTTAACATAAGAAAAGCAATCAAGGTCATTGATCACATTAACAAGGTAAAGAACAAGAACCACATGATCTTATCAATTGATACAGAAAAAGCCTTTGACAGAATCCAACCACCTTTCCTGATTAAAACTGTCAACAAAATAGAATTAGAGGGGAATTTCTTCAACATAGTAAAAAAATATATATGCAAACCCGAGAGCCAACATTGTTCTCAATGGAAAGAGATTAAAGGTGTTCCCTTTGAGAACAGAAACTAGGCGAGGATTCCCACTATCACCTCTCCTATTCAGTATGGTATTTGAAGACTTAGCAGTAGCAATAAGACAAGAGAAGGAAATAAGAGGAATTCAGATTCGCAAAGAGGAGATAAAATTTTCTCTGTATGCAGATGATATGATAGTATACTTAGAAAACCCTAAAGACACATCAAGAAAACTGCTTGACATAGTTGACCAATTCAGCAAAGTGGCAGGATACAAGGTCAACATGCAAAATCAGATTTATTTCTCTACAGTGACAAAGCAAATGCAGAGCTGGAGCTAAAAAATACAATACCATTCACAATACCTAATCACAACATTAAATATTTAGGAGTAAGTCTAACCAGAAGAACAAAGGTTCTGTTCAAAGAAAATTACAAAACATTATTACAGGAAACAAAAAGACTGGGGAAATGGAAGAATATACCTTGTTCATGGTTAGGAAGACTCAATGTTGTGAAAATGACAGTATTACCAAAGGCAATTTACACGTTCAATGCAATCCAGTAGAAATATCAATTCCATTCTTCAACGAGATGGAAAAGGCAATCTCCAGTTGTTTGTGTTTGGGTTTTTTATTTTTTTTAATGGAAAGAGCCCCTGGATAAGCAAAGCATTCCTTAAAAAGAGAAACAAGGTAGGAGGCATCTCACTTCCTTATTTCAAATACTACTACACTGTCATGGTGGTCAAGACAGCATGATACTGGTACAATGACAGTCACATAGATCAATGGAATAGAATTGAGAATCCAGAAATCCACCCATCTACCTATGGTCAACTGATTTTTGACAAGTAGATGAAATCAATTAAGTGGGGAAATGACAGCCTTTTTTTTACAAACGATGTTGGCACAATTGGAAAACTATCTGCAGAAAACTCAAGCAAAATCCCCACCTTACTTCATACATGTAAACCACCTCAAAGTAGATCAAAGACCTATGATTAAAACCAAGGATTATAAACTTCATTAGAGAAAAGCTTGGGAGAACTCTAGAAGCCCTAATTCACAAAGTTAACAGTCTTCCCAGCATCCGGAAAACCTGCAACCAGGAGAGGATAAAAAAAGATGAATGGGACCTTCTAAGAATAAAATCCCTATATACATCCAAAACCTCCAACAGGGTAAAAAGGGAAGCCACAGATTGGGGAAAAATATTTGGTAATGACATGTCAGATAACGGACTTATATCTAGAATTTATAATAAGTCCAGAATGGGCGAGCTCTGATGGCCTAGTGGAAAGAAGCTGTACTGCAATCCCAGAGATGAGCAGCTCCAATCCACCAGATGCTTTGCTGGAGAAGGATGGACAATCTTCTCCTGTAACAGTCAGATCTGATTTGACGGTACACACACACACACAAAAGTAATAAAAATTTAAGATTTTTTTAAAAGGAAGTCCAGAATGAAAGCTGCTAGTGGAGTGGACTGGGGGCGGGAGTGTGATTATATAACAATGAGAGCATTCTTTCTTACTTTTCAAAGATAAAAGCGAACTAGGGGTAGGGTGGGCACGGAGGGAAGTGTGCAGCAATGAATGAATGGAAATCCAAAGTCTCTGTAAACTTTCACTAAAATTAATAAGAGAATGTAGTCAGGGTCACCACCTTTTACAAACAGGGGAGGGGAAACGTAGCACTACTCAGTTCTCCTTCATACATATATTTGCTGCTGTATTTGAGCCTGTTGTTGCAGCTACTGTGCACATCCACCCAGCTGAAGGTCTCCTTCTCTTTGTTAACCCTTTACTTTATTAAGCATGATATTCTTCTCCAGGGAAAGTTCTTTCTCATTATGTTATGCTCCACACAGTTGGATATATTTGCATAGTCATTAAAATGCAGATAAACATCTTTCTAAGATTCTGTATTTTCAGCCAAGATCATTCTGACATCACTATTATAGCTCTTCTTCCACATTTCTAGGTGCAGCATGAATTTCATTCAGTTCCATATTGATACAATGCTACAACTTTTTATAAACTATCATAGTAGTAATAATATTATCAATAATCACTGTATTCTGTTGCATCACCTTTTTTAGGAATAGGTACAAATGTTGATCTCTCCTAATCATTTAGCCAAGTAGATATCTTCCAGATTTCTTGCCATAGACAAAGGAGCTTGTCCAAGAGTTCTGTCTGTTTTTTTTTAAAAAAAATATTTCAGTTAATATCCTGTCAATTCTGGAGCCTTATTTTTTGTCAAAGAGTTCAATGTTCAATGAAGCTTGACTTCTGGTAGAACATTTGCCAGTCTTTTTTTTTTTTTTTTTGGTTCCATGACTATGTATGCCTTCCATTTCTTTTGGTATTAATTGCCTCATTAAATAATTTCCCCAAAGAGCCTTAACTATTATAACTTATATTTTAGCTCTTACGTATTTACTTTGTCATTGTCTGGCCTCATCTCCATCACAAGGCCATATTTTTTTTATTTGTATTGTTTATTTTTCATTTCAATGAACATCTACAGAGATTTTGGAATTCCATTCATTCATTGTTGCACCCTTCTCCCCTCACAAACCCCTCCCCCC